>NW_010204245.1:12282-38524 GCF_000695765.1 Mesitornis unicolor
CCCCCCTTCATCTATTTCAATTTCCATTTGCTGAGATTTCCTCTGCACACAGAGCAATTATTTCTCTCATGTCTACATGACTGACCGGGAGGGCTTAGTTAAAAAAAGGTCTTCTTGGCTTCAGACCCTGAGGATCTGCTGTGCAGACTAGCACTGAAAAGCTCTGTTTGTTAGCTGTGGAAAGGAGGGGTCTGCAAGCTCCAAATCAAGAGATCACTCATACTGAAGAGGAATCACAGAACTCTGTCTTTGGAAATGGGCTGAGGGTTGATGGATTTTTGGAGGTTTTTTTTCCTTTACTCTTGGAGCAGATGGAGGAATGATGGATTTTGCTTTAATCCAGCCCTGTAGGATGAGAGAAAATGAAGCTATGTTGAACTGGCTATAGAAAAAAAGCTTCTGAGTTTGCTACAAATAGATGAAACGTTTCTCACAGTTTGTAAAAATTGCAGTGAAAAATGAACTGAGACATGGAGACAGCATGACTTTTGTTTATAAATATTTGTATTCCATGCTGAGAATTCCTTCAGCTGTGTACATGCATTTAAAAATATGTGAAGATTAAAAATTCTGTCTCCAACAAAGTAAATTCAATGGATTAAATGCAGCCAGAATTTAATTCTTCTTGGTGCAGGACAGAGTGGAAGTGCCCGCTGGGCAGCTGTTCACACACCTCATCCGTGTCAGCTCTGAGCCCAATTCCCTCTGAACCTGTGCTCACAAGTTGACACTGCATTTTGCAAACCAATCATTAACACTTGCCTTTGTGGCCCTGGATGGGTGAGCCATGCAGTGAGCTAAACTGGCTGCAGTCTGAACAAGTGTTTTTACGAGCCTATTTATTTTAGTTCAAAGTTCTCAGAGCAGGGGGAAAAAACCCCACATTATCACTACATAGTTTTTCTGAACTATTGACCAAAACTCATGTTCTGATCTTCAGTCATGTGTTTTCATCCAGTTTTTATGCATCCCCTGTTTCCTTTGTCCTTCTCCCCTTTCCCTGCCAAGCCATCCTCAAGCAGTGAGGGTCTTTTTCCTTTCTCCCTCTCCTTCCAGTGTCCATTTGGCACCTTTTCCTTCTGAACTTCTCCTCCTACAGATCAATTAACTGCTCAAGTTCTGTTAATAGGACGCTACAGGTACTAAGCAATATAGCCTATCATATATCCAGTGTTTTAACACTGTATGTCAGAAGTGCAGTTAGCTGTTAAAATAATAGTTATCTGCTAAAACCAAACTCTTTGAAAAGTAGGGGTTTTTTTTCATCCCAAACACTTACTGCTTTCTATATGCTACCTCCACTGAAATATATGGCAGTGCTTTCAGTGGCTTCGATGGGGACATACCTGATTACCTGCCTTTTTCAAATATGCCTGGAGGTCACAGCAGGACTCATTTTTTTGAAAGGTTCGGATTCTAGCCCAAGCCCCGAAAGCACACCCAAGGGGTTCAAAGGAAGAATGTTAAGCTGTCCAGAAATCCTCTCTATAAATATTGATGAGGGAGCTGTGGGGAGCTCTGCTGTGTTGAAAGATGCTACTTTCATTTGGAAAATGCAATGAGGAAGGAACTGAGCAATTATGAAAACTCAGTCAGGTTTGTGGGTGCCAAGCACCTGAGAACATGATGCTGAGTAGTGAAATGCTTTATCAATACTGTGATGGGGACAAAACCTCCATGGAAAGGGATAAGTATACAGCAGAGGTACATTTGAGCCGATATGGTTTATTTTGGAGGATTTCCAGTAATTCTAACAAGGTCACCATCTCCTGGCATAGAATGATGGAATCATAGAATGATTTCGGTTGGAAAAGACCTTTAAGATCATCGAGTCCAACCATCGATCCAGCCCTAAGTCCGCCACTAGACCATGTCCCTAAGCACAGCATCTTGCACTGTACATTGACAATCTCTATGCTTCAGCAGGATTGAGCCATCGGGGCTGTGATCAGTCGTATAGGCAGCATTCAGTGCATAGGGAACCTGGCGAGGATCCTTTGCAGCTGTCTCAAGGCAGAGTCAGTTCAGGTCCCACAAGGAGCGTTATCTACAACTGAATATTAAAATATTAAAATATTTGTCTCTGTGCAATACTTTATCTTAACATTGTTGAATTATATCTCCAGCCTGGACTAGAAACATCTACTGCACTGAATATAAGGCCCTTCACTGTGTGGAGTCGCTTATCTGTGTTTGTTCTCTTTGGCAATGTTTTGTTAGCAGTCACTTACTTCTTGAGCAGAGCAATACCAGACAAACAAGCCAGTGTGCAAATTTCTGGAGGAACAACGATCCTCATTTGTACTTCTTAGACCTAAAGGATCTGAAAAATTTCTGCAGCAGTCTTCTGGAATGGGCAGATGCAGTTATCCTTGTTTCTTGAGTAAGGAATTAGAAAAATTGTGAGTTTCAAATGACTTTCCAAGTCACGGCTTTCCAGGATGCTGTTTTGTCTGCCCTGTAATGTCTGTCTCACCTTCTGAATTGAGGTGTTCAGCCTGGTATGTCAAAGATGAGGGAACAAGTAGGGCCTTAGGGAGCTGAGAAATTTATGTAGATTCATAGTATCTTTAGTTTACAATTAACATGTGAAAACAAAATATCTATCTCTATTACCTGACATAAATGAGATGTCATGCAGAGGAAACAAATCTCTGACAAGCTTACACTTTTCTTTCCATTTTGGATTTTCATTTCAGAAGACACTTTTCCTTTAAGGTTTCAATACAGATTTTATTTTTTAACATTTCTTTGGATTGAATCACTGTTTTCCTTTTTAACGCACTTTGCCTGTTGCTCTCTCTCAATGATACCACAGTATTTGTCTTCTGAAGCTTGTCCCCAACACATGAATATTTTTTGCTTTTATAAGATAATAAATATTATATATGGATTTTATTTGAGATATATTTATAATATATCTATTAATAATGGATTTTAAACTCTCTCTTTTTTAAACTGTGCTGCCTCTGACATGTAGAGCAGCACTGCAGAGGAGGTAGAGATGGAAAGCGTAATGTCAGTGAGCTCCCTGCACACTAAGCATCCCGCCTGTAGGTGACCCTCTCTGTCCTTGTGTTGCCTGGAAGCAAATGGTGCCAGCACAAGGACTGGACTTGTCCAGAGAGAAGGCACAAGGCCAGCATGACTCTGGTGAGGGAGAAGAGGTCAGGGACACATTTCCACAGTTCTTAGCAAGGAGAAAAAAATTATCACTGTGTGTGGTCTTCTCCACTTCTAGCTTCTGTGTTTTTGTGGCAAGTTCATACCAAATGTATTAGCATCCTCCTTTTTTTTTTTTACACCTCCAAAAAGGAAACTGACTTTTTTCTTCATTTTAGAGAAAAAAAAACCACAGAAAACACCCTACACAAATAAATACCAAAGATTAGACTCTTTGAATAATTTTCACTAATGTGCAGATTTGTGTCACACAGTGATGTGTTAAGTTTGCAGTCAAAACACTTCTCCAGAAAACCCTCTCAGGTTGCGATATGGTTAAGTGCTAACTAAAAATTAAGAGCATTTTGAATATCTGCTTCAGAAATTTAATTATGTCATGATTCAGAATTCATAGGCTTCAGTATCTATAAGAATGCTACTTAATTTCCTGCAAATGCTATTGGACTTATGCTCCAATCAGCTGGAATATTTTATGCATAATCATGTGGTGCTCAGCACCCATAATTAACATTTGTGTGTCAATTTGTCAAGCATCATAAAAGACAAATGGGAGAGCAAACTGTATTCTCATTTTTCTATGGGTCAGCAAATATTTTTCATTACAAATCCCATTTTCCAGAGGACTTCCTGAGATTACTTTGGTATTTCAGTCATTTAAAAACAAACAGTAGCCAGTTTGCAATTACATTCGTTCCTGACTGGAAACTCTTCTGGGTACAGTATTGCAGTTTAACTTATGGATCGTAAATACGGGAGAGCAATGTTCCTTCTATACAGGGTCAGAAATATCTGACAGGTAGCTAAATTGCCCTTTTCATTTTCGGATAGATGATGATCTGGTGAGCTGACTCCGCTCCCACTTTGTAGTGGTGGGAGGTGCTCAGCTCCTCAGAGGACCAGGACCAGCTCCGTTTATCTCATTGCAGCTGCTCATTCTTTTCCCCTTTTCTCTTTCATTTCTCAGTTCATTTCCAGTGCTGATAAATATATAAGTGAGGGTAGGATACGATCATCGCATTAATTTCTGACATTAGGTCACAATCAGGCATCCAAAGTGGGATAATTAAAACAAACAAACAAATGAAATCAATTGATGGTTCCAGCAATCAGTTGCACATCCCCGGCTAGAGGAGTAGAGCAGTAGTCATCACATTAGTTTTCTTCACAAGGTGAAAAATCCTTCCTAACCCTGGTCTGCAGAAATCAGACTTCAACGGAGGCAAATATTGAAAGGGTTAATACATTTAGTCTAATACACTTCACTAGACAGTCGTATGTAAATACTATTGATAGGATATATGAAGGCTCTACAGACCTCTGGACTTCCCTTCTGCCTGTTGAATCTGCCCATCTCAATACACAACTATGGTTTCTGTGGGGAATAGGTTTAGTTCCCTGCAGAGTTTAGCAACTCACTGCATTCATTTTGTTTACCCATCATCTTCTTTGGTCAGAAATCCCAGTACAGAAATGCTGGTTTAGAAGCAGGTGTTAGTTTTTCCTTATTTGTAGGGCAGTACTCCTGTGGTACCTATACACAAGATAAATGTAAACACACACGCACAAACCCCCCAAAATCTTTGAAAATTACGAAAATTGAATAGTTTGTGCATTTTCTAAAATTATGAGTTTTCTTCAATTTGTTTTTCTTACCTAATGTTCATTGGTTACCCCATAAAACTTCTAGTTACAGCTGTTTAAATTGCTGGTCACCAGACACAGCACCAGGAGATGGAGAGACTGACAGTTCTGCTTCCAAAACCAAGACTAGCGTCTTGCTAATCCCAGCTGGTGACCCTGCGTGACTACTTTTACATGTCTGTAGAGCAACGAAAATATGTAAGAGCCTACCTTAGTGGGAAAAAATGTGGAAATTCTTTTGGTTACTCAACTGCCTTGAAAGTGGAGTGACTGAATGGAATTTAAGTCATTAGAACTGAAAAGCAAGGGATCAGTGTGGTGAGCCTGGTAAGCTGGGATTTGATTGTGGAGTTTCTGCAGTACATTTACTTTTTATGTATGATTTGTAGTCACTTGCTGAACCAGAAAGCAAATGCACCTGAAGAGGAGGGAGTATGCAGGCGAATTATTCTTGACTGCTAAATGGTGCACCTCCACCCTGCTTTGAAAGCACCACTTGCTGGAGATAGAGCAGCTGCAATTGCAAGGATCTCTCTGAGTATATGAGCCTTTTGATAATGCTGTCACATAAATGCCACATATTGGCTCATTCTGTGGATTCTTTTCTCACTGGAAACTGCACTAAAACTTCTAAGAGGTTTATGAGACTGCTATTAGGTAGAAATATTTTTTTCTAAATGGGATTAAGTTCAAGATTCAGCCTTTAAAGATTCCCTACATTCCTTAAACTATCACAGTCCATTTCCCATGTGTCTATACACACATTTATTTTCTTAACAGTCTTCTTTAAAATTATGGGTGAAAACTTGACTTTTCTTTTTTATCTCTTTTTTGATCTTTCTGGTGTTTTCATTTTTGATCTTCTATTCCAAACGTCTCTGACTTCTCTACTCCCTCTTACTTCTCACACAGAAATTAAATACGTGGGAAGACTATTCCAACAGAGCACAGCAGAAGTAAAAACTGTATACCTTGACGTGTTGATATATTCCAGTGCCTTTGACCCAACAATCAAAATAAATCCTTACTTCATCTCGGATGACTCATATGAGGAAGCAACTTTTTGTAGTGAATATGTTTTTGTGTAAATATGAAATGTCACTTCTGTATTGTAGGTATCAGTTGTGTGTTTATGACAGAGCACTGACTGCAATATCATTCAATAGGCAAGGTTGTCACTGTAGTACCCGCGTTGAGATTTAAACCATTTCTCATTGAAAACTTCATTTGGAGCATCCCCCACTGGACTTGTAATCACATATCTGTTTTTATGCTTCTGGTGATGAATCCATGTATTTGGGGTGGAACTTAGGAGAACGCTGCAGTTGCAGAGACTGAAAGTAAGTTTCAGTATCTACTAGTTCAAAGTCAGGCCAAAGTGGTAGCTGTGCACAGCCATAGCCGTCTGTCACCAGGTCAGATGACCACTTAGACATCTCAAACCAGCTCATGCTCAAAGTGGACTTCATCATATAAAACACAAATAGAAGTTATCAAAATCCTCTGAGACTATGGTTTTTTTCTCCCTGTATTTAAAAAAGGAAATACTCTGACTTTTTCTTTGCCTGAGATTTAGGAAAGGACATTAAAACTTAGGGCTTAGCAGGGAGATGAAAAAAGAACAGATTTGGGATATAAGGGTTGAACCATCTTTTGGTGTGTGGAGTTAAGGGACATACAGTGTCTTCATACAGGCTTCATTTCAGAGTCCTTTTCCTTTCACTTTTTCCATTGGAAGGCTGTTTCCAAATCCAATTAATAGTTAGGAACTTTAGTTGCATTCCTAGCTTAAATATATTCGTGAACAACCTTTATCCATTTGTTTTGTGACACTATTACCTTTTATCTTGTATAGTTATTTATTAATAATTAATAGAGTATTAATTAATATTTAGTAGAGAGCAAACATATCCTCCCTTACCTTTCCCTTTAGCTGTTCCTCTTTGTTTTGCTAGACTAAATAATCTACGCTCCTCTAATCTCCCTTCAAGAAAAAGCAGCTCTCTCCAAACTGATTTTTGCAGCCTTTTTCTACACCTGGTCCATTTTCATTTTACAATGACAATGGCCAAACTCCATCTTGCAAAATGCACGTGGCTTATAAGGTCTCACAGTGCACCTTTCTGGCTGATTATGCAGTGTTAGTACTGCTGTCCAAAATGCAAGAGAGGTGTCTTGCCAGCACTACAAGGTAAGAAAATAGAATAAATAGGCACAGGATCAATGTACAATGCTCTGATATCTGTGATGCTTCTAGTATGAAGCAGAAGCTTCCAACTCTGCTGTGTATTCCACTGTGCCTGCAGGAGCTCTGGTCTGAGAATGCAGGAACAAGGTAGGGCATGGTATTTCAGCGGGGAGATGTGTAATAGGGAGGCTGATAAGGTGGAAGTTTTATTTTGGAGAGGCATAGGGCACAGAAATGTGGTGGTGAGGAGATGTATTCTTTGGGCTGTGAACATATTTCAATGGGCATATAGACCGTTGCTCAGAGGACATGTTAATGCATGTAGTCTGGAGGTCAGCTGTCCTGCTGGTGTTAGCACCTTAGGATGTTTCTATATGGTGAGCTGCAGTAACACCTGAGCTGTGTGAACTCTCTGTCTGTGGCACTGGGAGGCTGTTTTAGCACGATATCCCACCTGGGCTGCTCAGCCCTTCTCACGTAGCCAGGCTGCTCCCAGTGCAAAGGCTGGCTGCCGTGGTCAGCCTGACCTTGGATATCGCAGCCAAGCGTTGAAGTCTGAGACGATGGGCATATAAACAGCAGAAAAATCTCCCAGAGTCTTGAATGTTTGTCAGGTACGTAAATATTTCAGATTATTTTCCTTAAATTATCCCCATGGGGATCATTTATGCTGCAGTTTTATAACTAGTTTCTGCATAAAATACAGTCCTGGTACTCAGGTTATCTTTCATGTAGTCAAACATTTTCTTGTTTGCATGCTAATCTAAACTCTTCATCACTGAATAACTTCGGCAGCTGTAGTGTGGTTTTCTTATGGTGCTTTGCTTTGGAAAAGAAAATGAATGTGTCTACTTTTCTTAATCATAAATTCAGCCTCCTGTTTCTTTGTTATAATTCTTTTGATGTGAACAAAACTCCAAATCCATTTCAAGTATATTTAAGAACTCGTATATGTTAACAATGAATTCTGTGCAACTGGATGCTTAGCAAAAGCTGGGGCAACGTCCGTGTTTAAAGAATTCTTTCATTTTTCATACTTTACTTTTGATTGTGCCTGAGATACCATTTCCAGCCTCAAAATAATGACAGGATTTGCAGTTCCAAAGTGGTGAAGTGTTTAGACTTCTAGTTTACTTTCTTCAGGAGCCTCTTTTTGTTGTCTCATAGAAAAGCTCAGTCCTGGTAAAGGAGCCTGGCTGACACAGGATTTCCAGTTTGCTGGAGGCTGTTGCGCTGTGGCAAAGCTTAGGATATAAGTGTATCTCGCTGAAGAGTACATCAAGTCATGGCAACGAAGACTTCTGTATAAGGCTCACCCATCCTATAATGTGAGGGCTGCAGCAGATCTCTAAGTACTTAGCATGCAGCTATCATTGTATCTGTGTCTATATAAGTGCTGTATGTACAGCACTGCAAGTTCCCAAGGCTTTGTAAGCGCAGATTTCCAAACTCTTGATTACAACCTGCTTGCATGTGATTACAGCTTCTAAACTAACCTGTGTTTAATTTACCACCACTTAAAGCTTTTATGCCTTGATGACTTCCCTCATAGTTATGAATGGCCAGCTGCTTCTTGGCCGGAGAGCAGTGAGGTCCTCTTACCTATAGGCTGAGTATGGAAGTGTTACTGTGCCTCAGCTCTTGCTTTGGGGTCCAAAGCAATCACATCACTGACACAATATCACTTCAAGCATTTGTCTGGACCCAAAGCATATCTTTTCACAGAATCGGTGGTAGGATTTATGGAATAGAATCACAGAATGATTTGGGTTTAAATTCCAGCTTGGAAAAGAAAAAAAAAGAAAGTCTCTGCTGTTAGCAATACCTGGAATGATAATTGGATCAAATGAATAATGCGCATTTATACTCATAGTCTGAACTGTCCTCATTTATATGATGGATTAATCACCTTTTCCTTGTGAGTTATGTCATCTCTTCCAAAATAATAGCTTCGTTTACATAAGGCTGCTGAAGCCATAGACAGCTACCTTATTAACTGCTTTTTCATAGCAACTCTACGAAAGTAGAATTTTAGCTAGTGGTAATGGTTAAAGAAGGTGGAAAAAGAACCTCAGGAGGCCCCAGTTTATTTGAAATAACTACTTTCATCAAGACGTGGTCATAATTTTTTAATTCTGTTTGGTGGCTTGTGTACGGAACTTGCTGAATAAAGTAATCATGTTCACAGTTAATCAGGATGTATATAATTCCCCCTCAAAAGTAGGGAAGCCGAAAAGTGACAGATGCAGATCTTATTTCAGCTTTGTCCTGTATTTTAAGGAAAAACAGCTGGGAGCAATAGTTTTTATCATTAGTGACACCCAGCCAACATATGCAGCCTTTTGGACTACGTATGAAAAAAATCACAGTTCACAAAATACAGGGCCAAATGTTTTCTCTAATAACTCATCCCTGGAACAAAATATCAATATTTTATTTGAAACTGTAAATAAGCACATTGCAAAACTGGATAATTTTAGATTATGGTAATTACCAGGTGGGTTTCAAGGGGTAAGGGCAAAGTGAAACTTTTGCAAACTGTTCCCAAATGCTTCTCTGGTAGCAGAAAGGAATAGGGAAGACCCAAAACAGGGAAGCATTAGTAAAGTAAAAAGAAAAAAAAAAGAGTAACTACTATTAAATGATTGTTTTTGTAGAAGTATTTGGTTTTGCTCTCCGAGGTGTAGTAAATATTGTCCAGAAGCAAAATGTGCAATTCTGTAAGACAGACTCAAAACACTACAATCAAATCCTCCACCCTGCTGAGAAAGTTCAGCCTACCATAATTTAGAGTGTGTCACTAATAACTGCCATGCTCTACTGACGTATTTCTTTTTCCATTGTGTATATGAAATTTTAATCAAATTGATCTTAGCATTCTAAAGGCGTGATCATTTGCTAGGAAATTTCACTAAGAAGAAATAAATACATTTAAAAATTACAGTTCTGAATGCTGAAATATATCTTTAGACTTCCAGAAATGTATTTTCTGTGACATTTACCATTTTCCATCATCTTCATGTAGAACTGTGACATGTAAACTCTTTTCTCAGCACAAATTTTGGTTATAAATCTAAGTCTCCAATATCATGTTCCAGAGTGAGTAAAAAGAAGTCAAATTTCACTTTAGTCAACCTCTTTTTTTTTCTATTCAGTCAACTGCTGATTTTTTATTTAGTGGACCTGTCCCATTGACTAATACAAATGCAGGAACAGCCACAGATCAAAAGTCGATCTAACCCAATACTCAGTCTTCAGCTCTGAAATTGATACCTAGAAAAGAGTACGAGAAGAGGGCAGGTAGGTATGGCTATTTCCAAAAAAATACTTTGTATTGCAGTAGTTCATATCCCAAAGAGTAGTTGAGCCAGAGGTGATAGCCCTTGACAGGTTATCATTCCTACGAATTGGTCCAGTCAGCTTTTCAGCACATGTAAACTTCTAGCAGTTACAGCTTCCCGTGGCAAGGACTTGCCCACAAAATTATCATGTGCTGCATGAAGAACCACATCTTTTTGATAGTTCGGAAGGTACCACATTCTGGTTTCACGTCATATGCCTCGGTTCTTCTCTGTATCTTCACACAGACCAAACATTTTGTTGTTCTTTTCCAGCGTCTCCATTCCCCTAATGGTTCTGTGAATGTCTGTCACATCCAATCCTCAGCCATCTCTATCCCAGGCTGAAAAGCCCTTCTCTGTGTAGTTATTTTCACCTAGAAGCTGCTCCATGCCATTGAGTGTACTTGCCACCCTCCTATCAGTCTATTCAATTTTACCATGTCTTTTTAGGGTGGAGAAATCAGAAGATAAGGTTGAAATTTTTACAGTGAGAGAATAATATTTGTTTGTTTTATTTTCCTTTCCTAGTAATATGATTTACCTTCATGAGCACTGAGCTGAGCTGTTCATATAACTGACTAATAGGACTCTGAGATCTCATATATGTCTGACAATAATCTACCCAGCCGTCATCACACTGTATATGAAGTCATGATCATTGGCTTTGTCCACATGTCCAGCACTCTAAACGTATCTGTCTTCATTTTTGCCTGCTATTTTATTGTTTGGTCCCTGGGCCTCATAAAGTCCATCTGTATCAGTGGCATAGGAACGGGAGAGTGCTTTTGAAGCAAATCTCCTGGTCATCTCCACTTACTGTGCACTTGTACACACTGAAGATGACCTGAGAGCCCATGGACTGGCTTCCTTTCAGATGTATTTAAACCCAAAGATAAGCTCCAGAAGTGTAGCTTAAGTGCCCCGTCTGCAGACTTTCAGTCAATAGTAGCAGACTGGAACTAGTCCAAATTAAATAATAAAAAAACCCCAAACCTAATCTTAACATGCAGATTGTGTGTGGTCTTCAGCAGCAACTGTTTCAGTGTGCAGACCTGCTCCTGTTGATTTCCATTTCTTCCTTGTTTTGACATGGCTTCAAGTTCTGTTGCCCTCAGAACTTCTCCAGTTGCCCTCATCTTTACTATCAAGAGCAAATTAGTGTAATCTACAAGCTTTGTTACCATGCTGGTTACTGCCGGATGTCTTCAGCAGGTTGGATGTGCTCCTCAGCTTCAGCCATTGAGCACAGTGCAGCAGAGAATATTTGGGAGGAAATGGACTTTCATTCCCCATGTCCTATTGCATGACAGCATTCATCTTTTCATTCACATTAGAACAGCATGAAGGTTGTTAAGGTTTGTGCTAGACATCAGGGGTCCTCATGAGTCTTTGAAGAAGCTGAGACTACAAGGTATGCAGGGAAATGTGTGTCTCCCTTGCCCTAAACACATTGCTAACTTGCAGTAGGAAAGGAGGTGTACAAAAATCCTATTTCCTTTTAACAGCAAGTATTTTGGAGTTTTCAGGTCAAGATATTAGATCAACATCACTGAGTAGGGATGCATTTTCCTTCTAGATCTTCATATATGCACCATTTCTTACCAACTGTCTTATACTACTGTAACTGATACTGTGAGTCTTTCTTAAAAAATAATTTAAAAATCCCCGTTGGCTGTTTCCAGTAGTTGTTCTGTGAATTTGAATACTCAGAATTAATATTTCAGTATCTGCTTTATATTATTCTTTTTCAAAGAAAGAGAAGTTGCCAAAAGTAAGAAAGGGAAGTACATGAGTTTGAGAGAATGGTATATCTTTGAAAATTGGAATAATCAAGAACTGATCTTCAACATTTGATTTAGTGGGAAAGAAAAGCAGAGGCTGGTCTTGAATGAATACAGTATTGAGGAGTGATGAACAAGCTGATGTAGTTAATATAAATTGTCTTGCTAACCTTGTGGTGACAGCAGTGATTATGATATAAAACTTTTTAAACTTGCAGGATTATCACATTTCTCAGTATTCTGTTTTTCCGTTTCAATAGGCAAAATTTCACTTATTGGCGCATTTGATTGGGAATCTGAAGGAACCAATTTTCTGCTCTTTTTGAGATGGAAACTAATCTTGCTGGACTTCTATTTAAGAACTCTTGACAAAGCTTATATTTTATTTTAGGAAATTGTTTTCATTACTTCAGTCTACTCAAGCAAAAACCTCCAGGCACTTTATTCAACTTTAGATACACAGAGTAGGATAAATACATAAATTGATAGTGTGCAATGATTTACAATTAATTTAACCTTTTGCTGTTTTGGTGTTCAGTTTTTTCCCATCTATCACACTTAGGAAAGAAATAGCCATGGTGAAGGTGTAAAAAAGGGAAAATAAAGTGCCGTAGTCATCCTTCTGTCAAACAGGGGTCTGAGGACTCCTCCCTCTTCCATGAAACTTCTGATTACTGCAAAACCATAACTGGCTTCGTAAATATAACAGGACTTGTGATGCAGTGCTCCTTGATGTCTTGGTCTGCTAGACTTTTTAAACTAATGACATGAAATCCACCTTGAGATTAGAGACAAACAATCTAATCTGGAGAATCTTTCGGGCAGGATTTTTTTCTTTTTAATACTTAAAGGAAAGTAAACCTAGTATTGTTTTTATATTGAGTTACAGCCTCTCCTTTGTCAAAAGACAAACGTGCTTCACAACCATTATCTTCTTTGCAGTTGTTCTGCCAAAACTGCTAATAAATTAAATCTTTATTGTTAGGCATATTTATGACACATTTTGTTTCATTCCTCAGCTGTGTGCCTTTTTTTAACTACAGTTACAAGATTAACATACTTCTGTTACATATTTATAAATCTTTAATGTTATTAACTTTGAATCACAGAATTAAGTGCTAACCCTGATTATTCCTTTATTGTGAGAATGGAATAAGCATTTGTGCATTTAGTTTACAAGATAACATCTGGTGCAGAGGGTGCCAAACAGCCAGCTATTCTGCAGAGTGCCAGAAGATGACTTTTGAACCAAAGTCTGTTCTGCAAAGGCTATGCTGCAATGCTTGGACACAATTCAGAGGCTGTGCACTGCCATGGGACCACAGCCATGCTGTCAGTGGGCATGAACCATCCCCCTGCATCTCTCTTGCTGTTCAAACAGGGTTGGTCTCCTGCTATTCTCTATGCTCTTTCTGTAGATATTAGTTGAATGGTTGAGACAGGACTCCACTGAGTGTCTGACCTCGTCAAGTAACTACTATGTTAGGGGTGTCAATGCAAGAGAGACCTTGTCTGCTTGCTCCCTGCTTGTGTTAAGGATAGCTCTAGCTCAGTATGGATTGGGGAAACTGAGACTTCGTGCCTGCTGCTCTCCCCTCTCAGTTCACCACAAAGTGTTCAAGCACAGTCTTTGACTTACAGAATCATAGAATGGTTTAGGTTGGAAGGGACCTTAAATATCATCCAGTCCAACTCCTCCTGCCATGGGCAGGGACACCTCCCACTAGACCAGATTGCTTACTGGTCCCATTTGCTGTTAGCTTGGAGCAGAATTTGCCCATTGCTTTAGTAGTTCCTGGCACAGATGTCCAGGAGCAGTCTAGAGACAACTACTCTTCAAAATCCATTTGCAGACTGGTGGTTAATTTTCACCATCAGCATTCAGCAGCCCACAGTGCCTTCTGAACCAGCAGCTGTTGAAGCACAAGTACTATTCACTAGACACTGTTCTGAGATTAAATATCTTTGTTTTTCCTATTTTTTAAGAAGGCAAGTTTGTGAGAGTGTTACTCAACCTGAAAGCAGCTGATGCTGTTTTTCTGTGGAAACAAGCCTGGAATGACAGAGACACTTGGCCTGGCACTGCCCAAAGCATTAGAGCAGACAATGACTAAGAACCAGCAAATCGGTAAAATATCAAATGTGAAATCAAGATTTTAGAGGTACAAAAGTCTCTAAATGAGTTCATATATCCTTTTAGGCATTAGCAACTCTCCTTTCCCAGTTTTATCTTCAGCACCTGGATACCCTTGGCACACCGGTTGATGTTTTCTGTGATCAGACTGAAACTAAAGTATCTCCTTTTGGCAACTTGAAAGGATCCGAGTGTGTCCTATCTGAGCAGTTTTACTGCCATAGAGTAGCATACATAATTTAAATGTATTTAAGTTATTATTAAAAAAGAACTTATGTGGCCAAATAACAAATCCATGTGATCTGCTGGTGAGCTGTTTGCTTATAGTTGTGAGTATATAATGTACTGAAAAGCATGTAAGGATTGAAGCAACAGTAAAATCAAAGACCATTTACATGCAGTCAGACAAGAGACCAGTTAAAAGCCTGCAGAAACTGAGACAGACCTCTGAATGGGACATGGTGCAGACTTGCTTTTAGCCATCTCACAGCCCCTTCAATAGTAATATAAAATTTACTTTACTCTTTTTTTTTTCCAAATTATTTGAAAAATATTTTTTTTGCTTCCCCAAATTTTTCCCTCTCTCCTACTATATCATTTATCTTTCCTTACCTAGTTAAGCTATTCAGAAAAAGTTTTTGTTTTGTTTTGTTTTGTTTTTTAATGATTTGGAGCAGAATTCTAAGTTCTTACTGCTCATTCTTTAAGCACTCTGACCTGGCCCAGAGAGGATTAGTTTAATACATGTTACCACAGTGTTGGATAGTATTATTGGAAAGGGAAAGAGAAGTTTCAGTTGTTTTAGAGCACTGTAACATTGGCTTCACACAGCATCTTTGGAAAAATAATATCTTTCTAACAACGCTGCATGGAGTCTCAGCTGGAGTTGACTGTGTAGCAATATGTACCTCATGTTAGATCTAAATTTAATCTGACTGTAGTCAACCAAAAGCAGATGCAGCATTAGCCATATAAGTGGGATATAAATAATAAAGGCAGCCACTTTGCTGGGACGATCTTTAACAAAACGCTTCTTTCCTATTCAATTTGCAGATTGTTATGTTGTTCTAAGGGACTGGTGGCAAATGATCAGGCCATTTTGATGAGAGTTTCTGATTGACATCAGATTTCATTAGAGGCACCAATATTGAAGGGAAGGGTCACAGGTTGGTCATGGTTCATTCTACCTGCCTGTCTCATTCAGCAACAGCCAGGAAATGTCCAGTAATTTTCTGGTTTTATGCTCCTTTTAACGTTTCAATATTTCAGATGGGTAAAGTGCAAGTTAATCATGTTTATGCATCAATAAAAGGTACATAAAGCGTTTCAGTTATTCAGTTGAATGGAATGATTTCAGACATGTGGTAATAACCTTAAGTGATGTTTTGAATACACTTCATATAAATTAGATCCATTAAATGGGACAAAAGTGATGTTTTGTAGGCATCCACTACTAATTGGCATGTTCGCTAATTCCTGCAGCCACTCTGAGCACATGCTCGTAGCTCTCCTTCATTTTCCAAAATTTTCCATATCGCGTACTTTGTATTGCGATTAGCACACCCACCCCAAGTTTCCCTTCCCAGGCAAAGCCTCCATAGTTTGGAAAAACTTTGTACTTCCAAGATGTCAAGGATCATTCAGCTTCTTTCTGATGACAGTGGTTTTATTGCCTGCATGGATTTCCAACCAGAGTCCATCAGTGGCCTAGGGATGAGAGGTATCTGCTCCTGTTGCAGTTCCTACTTGCTCCATATCTATCTATGCAGTGAAATTTTCAGGCTCACAAGTGGTTGGAGGGATGAATCTGAACATAGGGATTCTTTCTGCCCTTTTGGCATGCCTTTGCTGGTACAGAGAGGGAAGACTGTATGAACCTGGCTTTTGCCATTTGAATCAGAATGACACATCTTGAACGGTGGACCACTCACTCAGGCATTGCATTCAGGAATGAAACAAGCAGAAGAAGAAGAAAAGGGAAAGGACAGGCTCAGAGAAAGAGCTGTTTAATTCTGTGGTGTATTTTGAAACGTGGAAAAAGCCTTCATGGAAAATTAAGGTCATGACCAGTTCAATAACATAAACTGATCTTTATCTGACATAGCAGTCTTCTTCTCCCAAATTTGTGCTAAACTGCAACTATAGTAAATAATACTATAATATATAGTAAATATTTGAACTCTTCTTCATCCTGTTCTTCCTCAACAAATGACGATTGCATTACGTAAATATTTAGCAATTGGTACCATATCTACTTTGGATTTTTCTCCCACTTGTGGCTTTGAGCACACTACAAAGACTCAAAGCTGTGTCTGGCTCTCCCATGCTTTCCACTTTTTTCATGTAAATACGCAGTTGAAATTTCCTGTTGTATATTTCTGAACTTGGCAGTGAAAAGGCAGTTTAAAAGCCAGTCTATGCAGCCTAGTAGTGAATAAAGGAAATGAGGAACAAGCACAGTCTATAGCTCCAGTATAGATGTGGTTGCACAGCAGAACAGGATATTGCACTTTGCAAGTCAGATTTTCTGCACTGCTCCTATAAGCAAACCTAGGGGGAAAATAAAATAAAAAGTCTAGTGACCAGAGATCTTAATGCGCTGGAATTTTAGATGGTCATTAAAGACTCCAGCGTCTATTTTGGGAGGTGAGAAATACTTTGGCTCTCATTGTTTTAAGTTCTTTGGTGCAGAATTCCTTACAGAATTGAACACGCAGATAAAAACATTCTGTTTGGCATGTACATCTTTAGTATGTCCTTTATTGTAGGCATTAAAAAAACCACCTTCCTGAATTTTATAAGCTTCAGGCATAGGAGGAATAAATGTGTACTTGAAAGCATGGTACAAAATATCAGAAATTTGGTTTAAATGTAAAAAAAAATATATTCTATTTTGTCAATTGAAAGTAACAAAGCTTACATACGAAGTAACTGTTTTCTCTAATTCTAGACTAGCAGCAGCACTGTGCTATTTTAGCCTCCACCTTCAACAATATATCTTGTTTTCTAAAAGGTATTTTCTCTCTCTAGTGAGAACTCTCTTTGTTCCTAAACAAAGCCACGAAAAGGTCACATTGGAAATTTGAGTTCCAGGTAATTCAAATGTAAGTGTAAGTTAAAAAATGATGTGTCTGCAGCTTGCCAAGTGCTATTAGAATCTACAGTGTTAGTTTGTATTCAAGTGGAATAGAGGGATATCCATTGGGAAATTATGCTTTCCTGAGAAGCATGTATGGATTTTTCTTCCTGTATACCTTTTCAATAAATATTATGATAGCAAAATTCTGTTTCCCATGAATTCTTTATTTAGGTTAAGTATTATGTGTGAACTCTGATTTCATGGTATAATCCTGATCAAAGTAGATGATTTTTTAATTTATCTGTTGAAGAATTGTATTTAAACACATAGAAGACTCACATGGCAGTCCTAATATACATGGTTTGTAATAACACAAGTCCAGTCATATAGTAAGGAATAAAAATGAAAAATATTTGAAACTTCAATGGAGGGAGAATTTTGTTTTTACTGTTCAGATCCATGGTGGTCTTTGCCACTGTGCATGTAGAACAGCCTCTGAATACAGGAAAAGGCTTTCTTTTCTTGTATTTCTGTGATTCCATTATACATCCAATATCTGATACAAATATAAATATTCAGTACCTGCATCTAAATCAGAATAGTTGAAGGTGAAAATAGGATAGGATGAGAATTTTGACCGCTCATGCTCCATAGAAGAGCTGCAGAATAAGCAGCAGTGGTTCACTGTTTGCTCTGTTTCTTACTAATGACCCAAATTGATTTTATTCTAAGCCAACCTTTTTGAGGTACAGATCTCTCTCCATTTCTAGGCACAAGTGCATTAGCTGAATGTAATTCTCTTTTTCAAGATTAAGCCTCATGTTCCTTGTTGTGTTTCTGAAGTCCGCTGAGTACAAATTCAGTCCTAAGAGACTTTGATCAGCACAGCTTCATTTCTGTGGGATATATGGATGCATAACATCTCACAGACTGTGGTTCATCCTGGTATTTGGAAGTTGCTTGTCCATCCTGCAGCCTGATAGCCAACTGGTTTTGGACAAAGTGTAAGCTAACTAATAGCACTGAAAAGCATACCCATATAAAGGTGACTGACATCTATTGTGGAGTTGGGAGGCTTTGAGTTTTGATCCAGACAGACTTTGAATGCAATGTCAAATTCGCAGAAGGGCTTCTTGTGCCTAGTGCCATACAAGTGAACATGCCAGCATTCAGGGTATGAATGAAATTCTTCTCTGTATTTTGCACTCAAAACGAAAGGTAAACTTGCAAAGTGTTAAAACTAATAGACAGAATGGAATGGAGAATGTGTGTTGCTAAGCATCACTTAAAAGGCCGTTCTTCTCTGAAAAGTGTTGGTAAATACAGTGCTATTTGACTCAGGAGATCTAATCCCAGAGCGTATTCACTAGCTATCTTCAAATGTTAACAATAAAAATAAAGGGTTTTTTACCCCCCTTGTGTTTTATTTGTGTTAGCACAGCAGAGTCAACATTGCTAAACGTGAGTTCTCTACTTTTTTACCTGTTAATAGAATAGTTCTGCACATTCTGTTTACAAAACCAAAAACATCCTCCATGGTGTGTGTCAATGCACTGACCATTGCACTACCAAGGCAGAGTGAAGGACAAGAGGCTGAAAAGAATACAAGAGGGAAAATTTGACTCACGCAATAACTGTTTACTATCAGAATTAGGCAGACTTTTTCAGCCAATCTAGAAAATGCCAGTTTGATTAACTGGAAATATTTCACCTGGAACAACAATAAGATTATTATCTTTAGGAGCAGCAATCCTCAGTCCAACTGAAAACATCAGTTCTGTCATGTTTTTTGGTTATAGCGCCATGATGTAAAGCAGGATTTCCATGTTTACTGGCCAAGAAGTGCAGAATGAAAGAACTCAAGAAATGTATCCTGGTTTCTGACTCTGTTACAGAGAAATGGAGGCCAAGCAAAACCCATCTCATCCAAAGCTTTGCTCAGCCTTGGACATGTGTGTGATCTGGAGTCAAGATTGTGTTTAATGGAGAGTCATGCAATGAATATGTTGGAGGGCAACACATGGGAATCATCCAGATAATTAAGGACCATTCTAGAAATCTTACCAGTTGCATTGCCTTGGACTTATCTGGGAGTTGAAAAACAAAGGTGCAGAACTTGACATGCTGAATGTGAAGCAGCCTATTCCTGAGAAACAGGAAAGTGAGGAAGGTTTTTGTGGTATTTCCTAGGGTTTTGAATTTGAATGTTCAGTTGAAGTCCACACAAGGTAATCATATTGCTGCTATTTAAATAATGGTTTTCTGTTATCAGATAAGGAAACAAAACAAGTCTCCAGCAGGCATTGATGCTGCTTTGTCCTCTCCTGATAAGGCTAAACTCAACTACATCCATCTCAGGCAACTGAAAAAGATTTCTAAGACCAGGCAAAGATGCAGCTACGCATTCCTGGGTTGTTCTGGCATGTTGTCCTAACAAAAATATGGTACATGCTACCACTAGTACCAGAAGCATAAAAAATTGTTAACCCATCTTGCATTAATGGAGATTAATAAAGGCATTCTTGAAGAGAAAGTGTATTTGGTATGCATGGCAAGGTTTTGGTAGCGGGGGGACTACAAACGTGGCTTCTGTCAGAAACTGTTAGAAGCTTCCCCTGTGTCTGATAGAGCCAATGCCAGCCGGCTCCAAGAAGGACCCACTGCTGGCCAAGGACAAGTCAATCAGCGATGGTGGTAGCGCCTCTGGGATAATATAGTTAAGAAGGAGAAAAAGTTGCTGCACAGCAGCTGAACAGAGAAGTGAGAATATGTGAGAGAAACAACTCTGCAGACACCAAGGTCCTTGAAGGAGGAGGGAGAGGAGGTGCTCCAAATGCCAGAGCAGAGATTCACCTGCCCCACATGGTGAAGACCATGGTGAGGCAGGCTGTTCCCCTGCAGCCTATGAAAGTTATTGGGGGAGCAGATATCTACCTGCAGCCCATGGAGGACCCCATACTGGAGCAGGTGGATGCACCGAAAGGAGGCTGTGACCCTGGGGAGCCTGCACTGGAGCAGGCTCCTGGCAGTACCTGTGGACCCATGGAGAGAGGAAACCATGCTGGAGGAGGTTTGCTGCCAGGACTTGTGATCTCATGGAGGACCCACACTGGAGCAGTCTGTTCCTGAAGGACTGCACCCCATGGAAGGGACTCACACTGAAGCAGTTCATGAAGAACTGTAGCCTATGGGAAAGACTCATGTTGAAGAAGTTCATGGAGAAGTTCCCCTCTCCCATGGGAGGGACCACATGCTGGAGCAGAGGAAGAGTGTGAGGAGTTCTCCTCCTGAGAAGAAAGGAGTGGCAGAGACATGTGATTAACTGACCACAACCCCTATTCCCCATCTGCCTGTGCCACTGTGGGAGAGGAGGTAGAGAAAAATCTAAAGTTGTGCCCAGGAACATGGGAAGGGTGGGGAGAAGGTGCTTTTAAGATCTGGTTTTATTTCTTATTACACTACTTTGATTTAATTTACAGTAAATTAAAATAATTTCCCCAAGTTATGTCTGGTTTGCCCATGATGGTAGTTGGTGAGTGATCTCTCCCTGTCCTTATCTTAACCTACAAGACTTTTGTTATATTTTCTTTTCCCTGTCCAGCTGAGCAAGGGGAGTCATAGAGTGGCTTTGGTGGGCACCTGATATCCAGTCAGGATCAACCCACCACAGGAAGAAAGATCAATAGGAAAAGTAAAGAGACTTCTGAACTAAAGCCCATTGGCAGGAAAAAAAAACCAGTGGCATTGAAATCTGCAAATAAAGATACTGAACTAGCCTTAATGAATGATTTTATTAATTGGGACTCCCTGTCAAAACCCATTGAAAAATTGCCGGAGTGCTGAGAGAAGAGTTCATGACACTTGTTGGCAGCGGTCACTCTGTAGCTGGAACATCCCTGCGGGCATCCTGAAAGGCAGTGGCACAGGCCCCAGACCTGAGTGACATCCACTGCAATGCACAGGTCACCTTGGCCTCTGAAACCCCCAAAGAAATACAACTGGCAATTTCTGGCCTTCCAGATTCTTCAGTGGTATGCAAATGAGTGATTGAAATGCGTCTCACTCATCTCAGTGCAGCCTTCAGGTTTTTTGGGGATATATATATACACCTGCTTTCTTATAGAGGCAACATACACTAGAACTTCAACAAGGGCAAAACCTTGTTATCATTTTCCCAGGGCAGCAGACCTAACGTTGTCATCTATGGCTTCAGAGCATCAGATTTGACTGCTCATCTAAATGCAAAGATGAGCTATGCTATTTTACATTTCTCCCTTTCCCAACCTGTGTTGCCCTTTTACTCCTTATTTCAAGTCATTCATGAAAACACATCTGTCATCATGTGTTGGTGCTTCTTATTCTTAGTCTTTCTGGGCACCTGGATGTTTTGCAATGTCTCACACTTTTCTTAATGCATGAGTAAAGATTGCAACTGAAAAACACTACACAAAGTGGCTTTTTTCGTGATTCAAAGTACGCTGTGAGCTGGCTGGTAAGATCCCAGCATCATGGAAAAAGTTTGATAAGGACTCAGGCTGCTTCAGTAGCTTCTCCCAGAAATGTGCCTCTCAGTAACAAATTTATTGAAGTAGTGGCGTTGTTCCATTTACCTATTGCTATGTTACTCCATCAAAGAGAGAAGTTAAGTGAGGCTCAACTGCAGTGCCAACACCATTTAAGTAGAGCTTTTATCAAGGAATTACTGCTGGGAAGCTACAAGCTCTAGTGTGCTCATGTCCATGCGCATCTGCATACACGTCCAGATGTGCAGAAGACTGGCCTGTTTGCAGAGCTGCCACAGTTCTCTAACCCATGCTGGGCACATACATCTTCTCTAGCCTCTTAGTCCAATCCTGCACTACACTGGAGCTAGGTGGCATTAGGATTTTGTGTGGACAGGTTGGTTAGCCCAGCCTTGTGCACCAGCAGTTTGGAAACGTGAGAGCATGAACGACGCCACCGCCGTGGTCAGGGCTCGTCCCAGGCTTTGTACTGAGAGCTCCAGCACAGCGACTGAGGAGCTACTCATGCAATATTTCTTTAGGAACTGCAGCCACTGCACAGCTGGCTATCTTTTACTCTCAACTGGGCTATGGAAATTAATTTTCTCATGTTTGAAGTCTCACCTCCATGCTTTTCCGTTACTGTTTTGAAGAGCCGTGATCCTCCTCAATTGTTGTGGCCTGATCAGGTATTTATTAGCAAAAGTGCGAATACTGAACACAATGCTGTGATAAATTTTATTTTTCAGCTGTTTTTCAGGAGGAACCTGTAAACCAGATAAATTCAGTCTGCAGACAAAGGAACTATAAAGCAGTCACAGATATTGTTTCTTTTTAAGCACAGTATAAATAAGAGTATTCATAAAACTTATGTGGACTGTGTCTGCTATGTACCTTTTTTCTGTGAAGGTACAGAAAAAAATTAATAACCCCCTTCCATTATAAAAAAAAAATTAGGATTTTGCTCTACTTCCATGAGAAAGAAAGAAATTCTAAGTGTATCTCTTATATTCTCTATATGTACATCTGTGTATGACTCCTAGTAGCCTGTAAATATAGATGTTGACTTCTGCATCACCTGTGATTAGTTAGGCTAGTCTCACAGAAAATATTAAAATCTTGACCATACAGTCACATCACACATGTAGTGACTGTAGTCACATGTATTCAGGGATAACAGAAGATCCTCCCTTTTCTCTTATAAGCATTTTTTATGTAGGTGCACCATGTTTACATAGCCATAAATTAGCACAGTGAAGCCTTATGATACTCAGTAAGATTTATTTTTCACCCCAGGGACTAATATTTTTAAGTTTTTGAATGATTTAAGCTTTTATCACAAAAATTTTACGGATTCTCATTGTCTTTTGTAGTTAAGACAACGACAGTGGTTATATTAGAAATTTGACATCTGCAAATTTGAAACAGTAATTTATGTACATGTAACAGAATATCAATTACTTGAAGGTACTGCTTCAAATGCTGCATGTCTTGAACAGAAAGAAGAGTGGTTTCTAAGTGAATACAAGTTGAATACTTCTATCATAATTAAAAATTAATATCAATTTGGAAAAAGCTTTTTTCAACAATCTGATTGGGGTATCTTTAGAAAATAAAGACTCTAAGTGTTCACAAGTAGTTGCTGGGCATATAATTGTGTTTAGTACTTGATTCTTCTTCTCCAGCTGAGCAGCAGATTTGCTGTGGTCTAAAATGAAAGGTATTATATCAGAAAATTTAGAGTACCTCCAGTTTGCTAGACTTCTTTCAGTTCTTGTCTGGGCAAGGAGTTCTGCCATAAAAAGAAGTTAAAAAATACAACAAATGTGGGAAATAAAATTTCTGTTGATCATACCAGCACTCTCTAAACTTATTCATGTTTTGAGTAAGCAGTACACATTCTTCAGACTATCTGTTATGGCAGCACTTTGCCGAGGTCAGGCACCAGGAGAAGCCGTGAAGGTGCTGTTCAGCAGAAACAAAGGAACGTGTCTTCAGTTTTGTATTATGCGGTGTTCTCTGTTTGAAATGATAAAGCTCAGTAAAAAGTACAATGCACTGAGTGATGTATGAAAAATTGTTTCATAAGTGGCCTTAAGTGGCCCACCTGTAAGCTCTCTCAGCAGCTTACTGAAGTGACTGAAGAAAGAAGCAAGAGACCTTCTTTACTCAGAGCATAAAGAGAAATACTGAGAATATTTAGAGTTTATGTGTCCTTGGAAGTTAATGAAATTGAAGTACCGCAAATCAGAAGAGCTTAGTTCTTAAAAAAGGAGAAAATATATAAAATATTTCTCTTCAAAGCTCTATCTCACTTTTGGGCTTTTTTTATAATATGCAGTCCTTTTTTGGTTTTGGAGGATGTGTGTGCGTGTGTGTGTGGATGGCTTACTTGCCACTAAGTACTGAAAATGCGTTGTTTCTTTAAAGATGTTTGTTAAAAACATCTCATAATCCCTGATCTTTTCTAATATAGCAGTTGTGGTGACAATCTACTCACTTAATTAGGAATCTGGGGAGAAAAAATAAAGTATTTCTCAACATTTCGTTCTCCAGGTTGCACATCCATGGTATGCAGAAAATAACAGAAAGTTCAAGAGATTATGTTAAAGAAGAAAAATTAGAAAAAATAAATTATAGTAGAAAAAGAAATTATAAGTATAGAAATTATAGATGTGTATTAATAATAATTACACTGGAAATTTTCTGGGCATACTCTCATGCTTAATTTCTTATTTTTGGCATTGAGTTTATGTTGACTTTTTATATTTGTATTCTCTTTCTTTATTCCTTTCTTCCTTCTTTCTTCTTTGCCCCAGGCCCCCCTTAAGAAGCAGAAAAAACTAAATGCTTTAATGATGCCTTTATGGTACTAAAGCACTTTCGAAGCACCTTTAAAGCTGTTCCTAAATACCTCAACCTTGCTAAATCACTTTAACAGTACATTCTTATCTGTGTATCTGTCAAAGTAGGTAGTCATGGAAGCTTATCTGTGCATGTTCAATATCCTAAATCTGTCTAAGATAAGGACAACAAGGGAAAAGTAACAGAAAATTGTAAGATGTATGAAAAAGTTAAAGATCCTGAGACAAATTTACTTCTGTGTAAACCCATTAGATTCTAGTGAATTTAATCCCTCTGTTTGAAAGAGGAAGTGACAGATGTGTTTCATTTTGACCACATTTGGACGTCTCCATTGCAGGTATCTACAATGGTAGCACTTACCTGAAGTTCTCTGCAGAGATGGAGTAGAGAAATGGGCACGTCTAGAACAGGTCACATGAATTGACTGCCAAAACCCATTTATTTCTCTCTTGCCTCAAACAAGTACCTCAAATGTAGCTATCTGCTTTGCACATGTCCAGTGTTCAGCAAAATGAGCCAGACTCATACTGTCTCATGGATATTGATTAGCAGAGCATATTAAGCAATAGGAGAGATGTTAAGTGCTTCTGAGATACAAAGTTCCTGCTATAAATTAAAAATCACTGTCAGATCGGACAAGGCAGAAGAAGAGTGAAAAAAGGCAAGATTTTATCTGTCTTTTGCAGATGGGAAATAGAAGAAGGGTTAACAAAGGTTAAACCAGTTTCAGTCATATGGAATTTAACTATCTTAGAGGTTAAGGGAGGCCTGAAAGATTGAAATTCCCAGCACATGTCTGTCCCAGCTGAGCTTTACCAAATACGTTGACCTAGTTCTAGTGGACAGGCTAGGATATTGATTTTTCAGGGTATATTTGATATTTTAGAGTACAGCACGTTCTCATAGCATTTTATATGTTCCAAACACAATGGATGATGGTTTCAGTCTACAGCTGTGCTACTGCCATGTCACCCCCAACTCAGAATGAAGTCATCTGATTTGTGTAGCTCATCCATCACTCCTGAGAGGACTTGTAACTGCCAAATGCAGAAACTAGCTCTCCCTACTGAAATCACACTGCCCTTACATACAGTCTTTTTACATAGTTCCTTTTCCCAAAATACCTTTGGTCTTCTGCAACTAACTAGCTGTGAGTCCTGCAGGAAATAAAGCCGTTCTTATTTTGCAGCATAAACCTTATCAATAAAAATAACCTATACTGGACTGCTGAATCCAGCAGACCCTAGTGTATCTTCTTTTAAAATACAAACTAAGAAAAGTTATTTTCCATACTACTGCTCACATAGGTTGTAATGTCTGGATTCACAGTTTGTATCTCTCCCATTTGAGTTAGTGGAGCAACTGAAGGTATTAATAGGTTGTCTGCCCTCCATGACCATCAGACATTAAAGAAGGACTAAGACAGTAATTTTCCTTGTGGTTTTCAGAGGTGTTTTGTAAAAACAGAAGAATGTGAGAACTCAGACTCTCAGACTCTCTCTGGGCAGGAACAACCCCAGGTTCCAGT
>NW_010204246.1:0-5314 GCF_000695765.1 Mesitornis unicolor
GGTGGGTGACTCGTGGGGTGTGGGGGGCAGCGCCTGCAGTCGCATTCCGGCCATTGCGAGCCGCTGTGCCGCTTGAGTGGGTTACCGGAGCGCAGGTAGGCGGTCTAAAGGTCCCAGCAAACTAAAAAAATATTAAAACAGTGCTTGTCTCTCACCTTAATTACAAAAAAAAGAAACAGACCAAGCAACCGCTTTGATTTTTAGTCAGCGACGATGTTTTACTGGTCTGACTGCCCCGAACTGGGATCTAGTGCTGTAGGGGCAGTGAGAGAGTGATGACTGAAGACTAAGGGAGGAGTCCATGGGAATTGTACTTCCTGTTCCCCTCCCCCTGCTGCCGTGTCTTCTGAGCCGAAGGAGTCTGTAAACCTCTTCAGTAGTCCCACTCGGACCTCTTTATAGAAATACCAAAGGTGCTGATCACAGAATCACAGAATAGTTAGAGTTGGAAGGGATCTCAAAACTCCTCCAGTCCAACCCCCTGCCATGGGCTGGGACACCTCCCACCAGAACAGGTTGCCCAAAGCCCTGTCCAACCTGGCCTTGAACACCTCCAGGGAGGGGGCATCCACAGCTTCCCTGGGTAACCTGTGCCAGTGTCTCACCACCCTCACTGTAAAGAATTTCTTCCTAATACCTAGTCTAAATCTACCCTCTTTCTGTTTAAAACCATTAGCCTTCGCCCTCTCTAACTACATGAGAAAGTAGATGGGGGTTGGTCGCTTCTTCCACGTAATGAGGCCTCTTCCTCTCATCCTAACACTCAAGTTGTGCCAGGGGAGATTTAGATTGGATATTAGGAAAAACTTCTTCACTGAAAGAAAAAGGCATTGGAATGGACTGCCCAAGGAAGTGGTTGAGTTACCATCCCTAGAGGTATTTAAAAGACTGGTAAATGAGGTGCTTAGAGACATGGTTTAGTAGTGGACAGGTTATGGTTGAACTCCATGATTTTAAAGGTCTTTTCCAATTAAATGCTTCTGTCATTACCTGCCCTTGTAAAACTCCCTCTCCAGCTTTCTTGTAAGCCCCCTTCACGTACTGGAAGGCTGCTATAAGGTCTACCCAGAGCCTTCTTTTCTCCAGGCTGAAAAACCCTAACTCTTAGCCTGTCTTCATAGGGAAGATGCTTCATTCTTCCAATCGTCTTCGTGGCCCTCTGGACTCCTTCCCACAGGTCTATGGCCCTCTTATGTTGGGGACCCTAGAGCTGAACATAGTAACTCCACACAGGGCTGAAAGGGGAAAGGTCCTGCTCACTGAGCACATATGTGCAGGGATGTGTGAACTTCAGCACACCGAGCTCTGCTGCACAGGGTTTGGGGACTTTAAGGAGGACGTTCACAGATTCATCATCATCCCATAGCAAAAGCTTTTTTTCACAGATCTTCAGAATTACAACTTGACTTTTCAATGAGGACTAGTAGTACCAGTGTGGAGCTGTCTTAGTTGGTTTAATAACATTCCTGTCTATGTAATTTGCTTACATTAGAAAACAACTTTTGAAATCAGATTATCTGAGGGGTTTTTTTTGCCTTAATAGCAAAGAGAGACTTGCGTGATCTTTTTATTTGCTGAAGATGAATTAAACTTTGAATATTTCACTACTGAAAGGAACATTATGCTACCAACTCATGATTCATAGTTTAAAAAAAAATAATGCGGTGTTACATGACTAGGTGAATTTTACCATGTGTTTTCTTTTGCAAGTTCTTTTTAGCAGGTGTTTTTTCTTAAGCTAGGGTATCTGTATTTGAAGTGACAGAAATGGCTGAGTGAATTTTGTTCAACTTCTGAACATACTCAGCCACAGATCTCTTTAGGTGATGCCAAAATATGCTAATCTCAACTGAATGGTTTCATTCCATCTAGAAAAGGGACTAGCTCTTGAGAGTGGCTGTAACATTCAAGTGCCTTTTTCAATCCTTGTTTTTTCACTCTACCCCAGCGGCAGTTGATGCTGTAGGTCACTGTAACATGCTGTGACAGCCACGGATTGCCCTGGAAGCGAGTTGATCAGTGCTGATGAAGTGCTGTTTGTGTGGGCACACTGAAGGGAGAGAGCCAATCTAATGTGTAAATCTGGTGGTGGAAGTATATGGAAAGAAAGGGGTTGAGTCCTAGGGTTAGAAGAAGCTGTTAGGAACGGGGGTGGTACGATGGTTGTAGTGTGGAAATTCAGTCCTGATCTCTACTTGAGCCACCTGGAAGATGTTATTTCTGTCAGCTTCTCCCACCTGCAGAATAGGTGTGAGGACACTGACCTTTCTCAAGCGGGACTGACAAAGTGTAGGTGATGGCATGCAGTCTGTGTACCATGTGCTGTAGAGTTTCTGCATCACTGAGCTGTATCTTCTGCTCACGTTCAGTCTTATTAATATCTCGCAGCAAAGCCAACTATTTTTTGCCTAGTTCTAATTTCGATATCTGAGCTCTTACTCGCCCTAGTCTCTGGTGAATTAAGAAGAGCCTTTTACTCTGTGGATTTTGTTCCAGAGGTGCTTGTCATCTTTCATCAAGTCATCTCTTAACCTCTCTGACTAGGTAGAAGGAGGGATTACAAGGTTTTACATGCAAAGTCTCAAGCAATAGTAAGATCCAGAAGTGATCAGGAGTATGAATCTTTCTTAAGAGAAAGTGCTTTCCTTGTACCTCTTAATGTTTGGTTTTTTTTAGCATTATGAGAGTACTTGAATTGTTAACCAGAGAAATTTAGCTGTTTTCCAGTTGGTTGCTAGAGAGACAAATCAAAGGTAGGTTAAGATTCTTGTAAGCAAGAATGAAGGAGCTCCTTACACTACCAGTGTATCAAATGCTGGCCCTAAAATCAGTGTAGCTATACTAAGACTAGTTGGGACAGTCCTGCGTTATGTGATCCTGTGAAAGACATGTTTGAGTGCCTGCTGCGCAAGAGGTGTGGGCAATCGGCTTAGTTTCTATGAGAAAGAAATGAAATAAAATGCAGCTGATCGTGGGGATCTGCATGAAAATTCTGCTGGTCTTGTACCAGTGGTAGGTAGGGTAGCAGCTTTGCCAAGATGCTCTCTGGAGAGCCATACCAGGAGTGGCATAACTCAGCTAGCTTTAGGCACAGAAAATGTATTACATGGTCCTGTAGAACCGTGATTTAAATGGAGGGGAATACGTACATGTTATCTGAATGTCCTTTTTCTCTGGTCAAGCTGGAATCACTTTCCCTTTTTTCCTGCTGTTTTGTGGTAGGAGGGGAGGTGATTTAGCCATGGCATCAGGAAAGCCATAAATGCTCTGCGGGAGTGCTCAGTACTTTGCTTTTTGTTCTAGGCACAGTGAGCTGCACGTTATTCCTGGCAGTTAACAGTTTGTATTCGGCCAGTGATGATGTGATAGAGCTAACACCAACCAACTTCAACAAGGAGGTCATTCAGAGTGAGAGCCTGTGGCTCGTGGAGTTCTACGCCCCATGGTAAGAATTACAGCTCATGACTAGCAAAATAGCTGTAGTTGGGATTCCTGTTTTAAATATCTTCACAAGGGAAAAAGGCAGAAATTGGCTTCAAGTTGGCAAGTAGAGTGTAACAACAGACTTTATTTGCCGCTTTACTGCTTCAGCTTTTCTGCTACAATTAGTATCACAAACAGCTGAATGAAGTGCAAATAGGTAACTGAGAAGGCCTCTCACTTCCATCTCTCAAAACGTGATTCTGATGTGAAAGCACAGATCTGAATTCACACTTAGAATTTCCAATTTCCATTGAAAACTACTGGCTTTGTGCATCTTTGTTCAGCACTTCTACCTCACATCCTCCTCCTGTCCAGACCATGGAGTCTCTTCATCTGCCATGTAAGCTCTGGTGATACATATTCCATCTTTGCACAAATCCTCTGTTCTACTGCAATCCAAAGCTCCACATTCTGGAGAAAGGAGCCTTTCATTGCAACAGCATGACTGTGTCTGGATTGAGAGGCTTAGGGGAGAGCTTGCTGTGCCTCTTCTAATGTTGCATCTTTATGGGCAACAGGAAGCTTTACTGAACAATGTTGGTAGTGTAGGAGAGGTGTAAGTAAATTGGCAGCTCCTCTTTCCTTACAAACTTGTGATGCTGTGATTGTGTACTAGTTGTCAGTCAAGTGTTGATCTCTCCTAGACATCTCCAGGAGATGGTGTGCAACGTCTTATTCTAAAGATGACCTCTTAACTAGAGAGGAATTTTTCAGTCCTTATCAGGTTCACTTGCAACAAGCAGACTAGTACGCAAATCTGGATTTTGATGGTTGTGTTTGCCTCTGTTAGGAAAGTCAGGTAGCTTTTGAGGGATGTGTTTGTGCCTATGTATGTGTGTGTGTGCACGCACCTGTGTGATGCATGTGGAGGTTTCTCTTCAGAAGTCCAAGTGATGATGTGATGTTGTGGCATAGCCTCTTCCCCTCTCATGACTAGGTTTTAAGTCTCCTGCAGTTTGCTGTGGGTGACTGTTCTGTAGTTGCAAAGCAAACAAGACCACTTTGTACTTGGTGAAATAGTTGTCAGATCTGAATGACAATTGCTGTTTTGTTTTTTTTCTAAAAGGTGTGGTCATTGTCAAAGACTAACCCCTGAGTGGAAGAAAGCAGCAACAGCATTAAAAGTAAGTTTAACCTTTCAAATATACTTGTGGCAGTGCATTGAGGAGAGTTTGACTGTTTGTCATCTGGCTTGGGATGACAGAAGTGGGGTTTGGTCTTTAAAACCATATCACCTTAATCATACTTGTCCAGCCAGAGAAGTGGGCAGTCAGAGGAACTTAAAATATCAGGATATTTTTGGGCTTTTTCTTTTTTTAAAGAAGCCATTGAATTGCAGAGGAGGCAAGTAAACTGTTGCTGTGAGTTCCCATTACTCTTTTCCAAGGCTGTTTTTAACAGCACCAGAAGACATCAGAATCTAGACATTCCCCAAAATAGCGAGTTTCTTTTTTCTTCCTTGCTATCCTGTCACCTGCCTCTGAAGTACAGGAACAGCATGAACTGAATATTTGAAAACAGCTCTGTAAGCTGTTGGTGATGAGTATTTCTTTAATTACAGAAAACTTGGTCATGTAGTGACTGGCTGAACTCTTACCTATGTAAAATACATTCCCCTTCTTAAAAAACAAAACAAAACCCAACCAAAAAACCAAAACCAACCAACCAAAAAAAAACCCAACTGAAAAACCCCCGAACAATTTAAAATTTAGCTTATCAGGATGAAGAAAGAAATGGACATATATGGTGTTTTGTGGTTTAATGCTTTCATGGGGGAATAACACCTCACTTCTGGTGACAGTTTTCTTACCCTGCAAATAACACACTCTTT
>NW_010204246.1:5345-19777 GCF_000695765.1 Mesitornis unicolor
TGCACAGAGTATAAAATGTGTTAAATCACTGTAGAAGTCTTGTCTTAATTTCTGTTTTATTTCCACAGGGTGTAGTGAAAGTAGGTGCAGTAGATGCAGATAAGCATCAGTCCTTGGGTGGACAGTATGGAGTCAGAGGGTTTCCAACTATCAAGATATTTGGAGCCAACAAAAACAAAGCAGAGGATTATCAGGGTAAATGTGATGCTCTTTTACATGTTGCATGCCTAAAAACCTCACTGAATACAGTAATTACGGTAGCTGTTAATGCTTTGTTATATGGTGTTTCCTTCCTGTCTAGTGCTTGGAGTAACTGAGAGACAGATCGGTAGGACTTGTTTGACCAAATTGTGAGTGACTTAGTGTGAGTTAACAGTCCCAACTGCAGTTTGTAGCTGGTGGAGTTTGATAGGCAGTTGCAAACATTATTCCTTTCTTCCTATTAACTTGGAGCTTGCAACAGACACCCCCCCATCAGATAAGGTGGGTAGTTGAAAGTAGAGTGAAGTCAATCCTGCTACTTGTGTTTAAGTCAGTGATATCCCACCACTAGTAACTCATCACTGATAGCCCAGTTCTGCTTTCCCTGAAAAATCCTTAGGGTGAGTGGATATTAAGTTTATAATTAAGTCAGAGGATGACCATAAACTGGCCTTTTGATGCTTTAATCACTCATTTTGTTGCATTGCAGGTGGCAGGACAAGTGATGCTATTGTCGATGCTGCTCTAAGTGCTCTTCGGTCGCTGGTGAAAGACCGTCTTAGTGGCAGAAGTGGAGGATATAGTTCTGGGAAGCAGGTATTTGAGGGAATGTGTATGTTTGATTTCAACTGGAGAGTGTCCTGTACAGATATCAAAGCTTGTGTTCCTAACTCAGTTCATAGAACGGTTGAAGTTGGAAGGGACCTCTGGAGATTGTCTAGTCCAGCCCCCTGCCCAGTGCAGGGTCAGCTTAGAACAGGTTGCTCACAGTTGTGTTGTGAGTATCTCCAAAGACTGAGACTCCACATGGACTCCACTCTTTGGGCAACCTGTTCCAGTGTTTGACCACCCTCACAGTAGAAAAGTTTTCTCTTTAGTTTAATTAGTTTAGTTTTAATTTAGTTTAATTTAAGTTTTCTCTTTAGTTTAATTTACATTCTGGTACTTATACTCTTTCATCCTGTCACTGGCCACTGCAGAGAAGAGTCTGCCTTTGCTTTCTTTACCCCCCTCCACTCGAGTATTTATATACATGGATAGGATCCATTGCTGACCCTTCTTTCTTTCCAGCTGAGCAGTCCCAGCTTTCTCAACCTCTTATTATATGTCAGGTGCTCAAAGCTCTTAATAAGCTTTGACCCTTGGTTGGACTTGCTTCATTGTGTGCATGCCTCTTATACTGGGGAGCTCAGAACTCTAGACCCAGCACTCGGGGTATCTATCACAGTGCTGAGCAGAAGGAAAGGTCACCTCCCCAGACCTGCTGGCAGATGGATGAAGGTTTTTTTAATTTGGTACTGTTTTTCTGGAGTTTGCTTGCTTGCTTTCTCCCTGAAGCTTCTAGCTTGTACTGCTGTTTCTAAATCATGGAGCAAGTACACTGACACCCTCAGGTTGGCCAAACAGAAGACCTGGGTGGACTGTAGCCTGTAGTGTGCATAACACTCACATGTTTGTTTTGCATGGAAATGAAGGCATAGTGGACTGGGGTGATTGGGGAGCACTTTATTTTTGGGACAGATCTGAGCATGAAGAACTGGGGAAGTGTTCTCATGTCTTCCTGTTAGTCAGTTTGACCTGATTTCTCTTTTTCTAAGAGAAGGTTCACTTGCTGTTTCTTGAAAGTGCTGTGGGAGTAGGCTGTGTGTATTGTCGGTTCTAAAATGGGAAAGTTGTGTGACCTAACACTGCCTGTTTTGTATCTCATCCAAATAAAGACCATTTGGTACAACGTGACACACAGGAGATGGCTTGTGTGGGACACCAAATTTGGGTATCTCTTATGTGAGGGTCTGTTTGTTTCTTACAGAGTCGAGAGAGCGGAGGTGGAGATAAGAAGGATGTGATTGAGCTGACTGATGACAGCTTTGATAAGAACGTCATCAATAGTGAGGATGTGTGGATGGTGGAGTTTTATGCCCCATGGTGTGGGCATTGCAAAAAGTAAATGAGATTTTTCTTTGATGATTCAGTTCCCATTAGCGCTTGTTTTTGTGTGATACCCTTAATGCCCTAAAGGAGACTTTGCATCTCTGATATGTCAGAAGTGGGGTTTTCTGTAAGGTATTTTAATCAAAATGTGTGGGTTTCTCATTCTCAGGGCACCTTGGTGCTGCTCTGGCTGCACTCCTCTTTAGCAGTAAAGTTCCCATTTACTAGAGAAGATAAGATCCAGAAGTTACATTAACCTTTTCAGTCTCATTTAGAATAACCCTCCTGGCTGTCATTCTCTGCAGAAACTTTTTTTTTTTCCTGAGTGAGGTATGGTCCATCATGTTGGAATTAATGTAGTATACTTTTGTTAGCTCTAAGAGAGCTGGAGCACTCATGCTCTCTGTTTTTCAGCCTGGAGCCAGAATGGGCAGCTGCTGCCACTGAGGTGAAGGAACAAACAAAGGGAAAAGTAAAGCTGGCTGCAGTGGATGCAACAGTCAATCAGATGCTGGCAGGCCGATATGGGGTGAGTGTGCTCTGCAGTGGTTACCGTTTCATTTTGATCTCTAGTAAGTCAGCTTTCCCTTTAGCATTTACTGAACTGTTCCATAATCTGGTACCACTTAAATGTCTTGTGCTTAAAATAATATTAAGTGACATGTACCATTTTTTCACAAACCATTCATTCATGAATGTCAGTAACATTATAAATAAATGGGGTGAGAGGGAAGGAATAAATCTGGACATTGCTGGTGAAAAAGGCTGTGTATTTCTAGAAGTTCTTGTATAGCTTTATCACTTGAAGTGAGAGGTCTCTCCTTTCAGACTGTGTGTATACTGGCAGGGCATCTTCAGAACCCACACACATACCTGTACATTTTGGAGCCAGTTATCAGGGATCACACCAACAGTGTTAGCTGCCCAGATCAGCATTTCAGTCTGTTAACCTTGTTTTGAATTACTGCACAAGTAGGAACCTACAGATTTGTTGAAGTTCAGTCGTAACATGCTGTGAGACTTGATTTCATATAGATGTTAAATCTCTTCCCTTTCTCTTTAGAACACATCGGAGTAGCAGCTAACTTCCACCGTAAATAATTAGGTTTATTTGAGCTGATGGTTTAAACTTGTTTTGCAGATTCGTGGATTTCCCACCATTAAAATCTTCCAGAAAGGAGAAGAACCTGTTGATTATGATGGTGGGAGAACTAGATCTGATATCATTGCTCGTGCTCTGGATCTGTTTTCTGATAATGCACCACCACCTGAGCTCCTAGAGGTACATGCGCATCATTTTCTCAAGCTGCTTTTCCATCATATTCTTTGGAGCAGTTTTTACAGGACTACATTAACTGTAAATAAAACAGCCTAAGTGTGCTGCTTGTGCAGTGTTTAGCAGGAGAAGGTCAAGGATGACAAACCTGATTGTTCAGCTTCCTGTCACTTAATTTTTACTGTGAATTTGTTGTTAACTGAAAGATTATCAGAATTGATACAGGGAAGGCACTGACAGGATGGTACCAGGGTGTATGAATCCTCTCTTCAGGAACAAGTGAAAAAGTTGGGTTCTGTGCGTCGTCTTTTTTCTTACAAGAGGGCCAGGTTTTGTCATTTGTAAGCTGTCTGCTAGGAGTTTCATGATGAGTAATCTTACTTGTGGTCCAAAAAACTCCACCCTCTGTATGGTGACTTCTAAGATTCAGCTTGATGTTGGTAGATTTGAAATGGTGATGAGTTGTCTCCAAAGTGGGGTGCATGCAAGACAATTCATTGACGTTCAGGAATTAAAAAAAATTGTACCATTAATATATATTTTAAAAACATAATTTTAAATGGTGGTTACTTCATCTTTGTAATCCTTTTGAAAGTGTCTATTTTCTGTATGCTTTATTTTGTACATAATGTTACTACAGTAGTACATGTATATAATTGATACACATATATCAAGGCTGTGTGCTTAGAAATATTTTTACCGGTAGGGGTGCACAATCAAAGTTTGGAAACCACTGATGTAGATAAATGGGTTGATTCATTTTTAAGGTAGATCACACAAAACTGATATTGCTCTGTTCGTGTCAATTTAATGTCCTCATCTTCAGCAAATGCTGCACCGTGCTGGCTGTCTTTATGGTAGCCGTACCATGAGTGAAACCTGCAGGCATGTGTGTAGGTCTGGCTGTGCTGCTTCCAGCCCAGGTCCAAGGACAGTGAGTTTGAGCAAGAAGTGACATCTCGCTGTGCTCTCTGTAAGCCTTATTTGGTGCTACTTACTTTCCTGTTGCTGCAAGTCTAATAGAAGACCAGTGAAACAGGAGAGGCTTGTAAGCTTTTGTGTCAAGTTGTTTCAATGCTTATTACCTTGTAGGATAGAATTGATAGGCTCTTGGAGGGAAGTGCAGTCACAGCTGGGTAACCAAGTCTTACTCTCATTGACTTTCTGCTACTTTCTTCTAGATAATTAGTGAAGATGTTCTGAAGACGACCTGTGATGCTCATCAGCTCTGCATAATTTCTGTCCTGCCTCATATTCTTGACACAGGTAGACATACAAGCAGGCAGACTTCTATATAGTTTTGTCTATTAAAGCATGTAGTTGTGTTTTTTAACTTGTCCAATTCTGTCTAAAATACAGGAGCCTCAGGGAGGAATTCTTACCTGGATGTCATGTTAAAAATGGCTGAAAAATACAAAAAGAAAATGTGGGGGTAAGTGTCATTATCGACTGGTTGTTCTGGAAAAGATGTGAGCTTCTTTAGATGTAACAGGATAGAATTTGTATGATAGTGATTTGTCTGTGGATAAGAGTTCAAGATATATATCTTGGTATTTCACTAACTAGTGTAGGAGGGGATGCTGTGGTTTTAGAATAAACTGCTGATTACTTTTATTTCTTTCCATCCACTTCTCGAATCCTGCATTTACAAGTGATATCTAAGCATTAATGAGATCAGATTGAGCATCTTCTCCTCTTGTCCTGAATGTTAAAATATTTTCATGCTCTCAAAGAAGTAGGCCAGCAGGCTTTGTCTTTTCTCCACCTCCTCTCAAGTGGAGGTTAGCATGTCTGGGTCTTCTCTGGGGAGTGAGAGTTGTTCTGACACACTGACTGCTGTGAAAAGGGGGCAAAATGGCATGAAAGCATGGGGGGAAATGCTGAGATTGGCTGATTCCAGAGGCTCCTCAGAGGACTTGTTCAACATTAGAGGAACTGAGACCTGACCAATGAAGAGCGAATACGGAGTGAAATATTGGTCTAGCAGTCTTTGGCCATAAATCTTCTACTTTCGGCAGTACTTTGTCTTATTTAGATCTGTGACCTCTGCCATTTTAAACCTTGCTTAATATAGGCTAAAATGTAGCAATTTGTTCAGGTTGGTAACATAGTTCTTTCCCTGGACTGTCTTTTTTGGCTGTTCTTCCAATCCAGCTTTCAGTGGCTATGAGTGTGGGGCAGGCCTAGAGGTGCTGTTGAGGAGGGGCTTTCTTCTGTTACATGGTTGAAAACTGGGGCCCTGCTGTTCCCTACTGACTTCAGTAACAGTTGACACTGTCGGGGCAGTTCAGTTGCAACCCAGCAAGGTTGCAGAATATTGTGACCTCAAAATGACTGTAGTGTCTATCCTAATTATTCATGTTCTGTTTCCTCTTTTCCTTAAGGTGGTTGTGGACAGAAGCAGGTGCTCAGTCAGATCTTGAGAGCTCTTTGGGGATTGGAGGCTTTGGGTATCCAGCAATGGCAGCTGTTAATGCTCGGAAGATGAAATTTGCGCTTCTGAAAGGGTCATTCAGTGAGCAAGGGATTAACGAGTTTCTCAGGTATGAAAACTTGAAGTGACTTAAATCTTTCTGTAACTGGGGCTGTGACTCTTCAGACCAAAATCAGGCTCTCCTGGATCAGATGAGACTTACACAGTTAAGAGCATTAAGATGACAAGCATTCACTGGAGTTAAGGAAGGATTTCAGTGGCAATTGCAACAAATAAAGCAGTCACTACCTTTTTGTGGTAGACAGAATTAAGAGATTTGCCATTTAGACTTTAATGGTAGTTTTGGTGCAACTTTTGAAAACACGTTGAAAACAGAAGTGAGCTTTGCTCTTGAAAAATTCTGGTTCTTTGGTAACCCAAGAAATTAATGGGACTTGGTAATCAATACTGCTTAATTAAAATGGTGCATTCTGATTAGTAATTGCAAAGTTCACAGTTTGGGAATTTGAATGGGTGCTGTTGAAGCTCTTGAGGCTTTGTATGTTGCTGTTCATCTTTCTGGTTCGGTCCAGTCCTTTCTTCACCCTCCCCTTCCCCATTTTCCTGGCATCTGATAAACTACTTGAGGAAGCTGAAACAATCCATCCAAAAATTGAATAGCTCTCTGCTCAGCTCAAGTTCCCTGAAGCTGCCTCTTGTAGTTAGGCAAGAGCCAGTGCTGAGAAGAATTCTTAAGCCAACTTAACAGCTTATATTGTGTTAGATGTTTGGTTTGGTATTGTCTTTACTGTAGAGCAGTACTTGTCAGAATAATCACTTACTTGACACTTCTGCCCAGCTGTGCTGCCTAGAGAAAGCAATACAACCACAGTTGGTGCAGCTGGTTGGTAATTCTGCTTGCTGCCTGCAGCTTTTGTAATCTAATAGGCAGTCTCAGCAGTGCTGACCAAAAGTAAGGAAACAAGCACTGAGAAGAGTATAAACGTTTTATAGACACCACCTAGGTAGGAATGCTTATTCAGTCTTATTGGCCTCTGAAAGGAATGCAAAGGGTTTAGCTCTTCAGGATTTTAATACTGGGCTTCTTGAGCAAGCCTACCAGCAAGTGCAGGATGGAGTGCCTCAAAGCAGAAGCTGGTTGCCTCATACCCATTGTAACCCATGGAGGTTTAGTCTCCACTAAAAAGATCACTGATCACTAGCGATTTCAAGTAACAGTTACAAGTGACTTCCAAAACTAGAATCATAGGCACCTCTTGAGTTGCCTTAAGTGACACACCACATACTGTTAAAGGGCTGTGTTTGTCCATGATTGTTACACTGCTGAAATGTGAAACAGCATAGCTCACAGTTTCTCTTTGGATCCAATTGTAAATTTGCAGTGCTGCCTTACAGGCTCTATCATATTCTTCTCAGTTTGAAAAGCTTTTGCTTCCAAACAGTTTAGATTTGCTTCAAGAGATGTAAGCAGATCTCAAAGTTGACTTTCTTTTCTCTATTCCAGGTGGATGGAGGCTGGAGAAATTTCATAAATTTAACTTTTAGTGGTTTTTTTCCTCAGGGAACTATCTGTTGGTCGTGGCTCTACAGCACCGGTAGGTGGTGGAGCTTTCCCTAAAATTCATTCAGTTGAACCTTGGGATGGCAAAGATGGTGAGGTAAGAGGTGCTCCGTCTCTAAAAGTGCCGCTGATGCTTTGCTAGGTTCACTAGTGATTGGATAGAGAGACTAATAACTAGCAACGTGAAAATTCACATTCTTCAAAGACACTGGCAAGTTGTGTTGATGTTTTCCCATTATATAAATTCTGCCACCAGACCAAACACCAGATTCATCATCTGACATTGTGGACAGATGCTCCTGCCTAGCTGTTAGGATGCAATATGAAAGTTGAATCCCTTGAGGCTGAAATGTGTTATTACCTATGCTGAGTAAGGGAGGTGGTAGTGTATGCATTCAGGACCTGAATGTTGTGGAAACCTTGGTTCTGCAAAATGGCAACCTTACCATCAAAGTCTTAATGTCAGAAAGTTTGTAAGGTAAAGCCCGTGAAATAAGTAACACAGTGATTAAGTATTTTCTTAAGGTTCAACTTTGCTGTAAAAAACAGTTACTACAATCCTTTGATCTACTTCAGATGGAATTAAAATACAGAATATAGTTGTAGTTTTGTTAAGTTTATCTGTATTTGCCTCTATCTGGAGTATTTTTATTAGTAGAAAACAACCCTCTAGTCTAAACTCTGATCACTCATCCTGTGCTTACACCTTGAGTTTTTATGAATGAAAGAGAGGACAGGAAAGAGCTTTACTCTCAGGATGAAGTAAATGTCTTTCAAAGTCAGTGATGTCTTGGTGTTAAATGCTCCTAAACAACATATCCTCAAAACCTTCCCTTTTTCACAGCTTCCAGTTGAAGATGATATTGATCTCAGTGATGTGGATCTGGATGACTGGGATAAAGATGAGCTGTGAGATCTTCAGGAACTTCTTTTCTTGGGAGAGTTTGCGCAGCAGTTTGCAACCTGGTTCACAATCAGATGGATATTCCAGTGGCCTTTTTATGGAGAAATAGCACATGACACGCTGTGCTATTTGATGCACTGCAGCAGTGAACTGTACGCATCTCAAGAAGACATTGCAGAAATTCTATGAATTGTCATAACCAGTAAACTTGATTGTATTCTGTGTAACAAATACTTTGAGGACAACATGAATATTTCTTTGGAACATCTTGGCTTTTATTTTGTTGATAGTGTGCTGTTTGAGTGTTACTGGAGGCTGTTAGTGTAACCAATTTTAAATGTGATTTTTTTTGTTTTCATGGAGGTAGAATCTGGTCAGCTTCTGTTTCAATTAAAGAATAAAACAAAATATTTTTGACATGCAGTGTTAGTCCTGTATAGAGTAACAAGGGTGCACGTGACAAAAGCTGTCCCATTTTGGATGACTCTTGAAAAATGAGCTGTACAAGAGACTGGTGCAGAAGGGAGTCCTAAACCACCCCCTTGCTGTGAATGATCTCATTAGATGGACAATCTTAGTTTAAATGCTCTTTAGTCTTCCTTTTCCTATTCCTTCTCAGGGGCTTTCTCATTCTTTGTGCCAGACTTTGTAAGATCATCAGTACCATGGAAACGGGGTGGCTGCTGCCATGGGAGGCGCTAGGAGCTGCTGGTCTTTTCCCCAGGATTAGCAGTGAAGCTAATCCCCATTTTAGGACATGAGGATTCCCAGGTGCTAAAGAAATTTGTCTCCAGCAAATTGTATCTAATATTTCCTCACTTTCCATCTGGCATTGTTTTGATTTGAAATTGCTGTCCCCTTGGAAGGGGAATCAGGACTGGGAATGGGGGATGGCTACAGCTGCTTTTCAATAAAAATATTATTATATTTTGTTGCTCTCCATGTCTTGTGTCTAGTGAAGTGACCTTCATGTGATCAGCTTGTTTTTAAGTAAGGAATCAAAGAACTGAAAGTTTCCCTCCTTTCAAGGAAATAACTTGATATGGGTATTTGTCACCTGGTGTCTGTAAGAGATCGCTCGTAGCTCATCCCTATGAGGCAGCATAAGAAACACTGGTGGCCCACAGTAACGTGACTGCTGATTTGGTGCAGGAAATGTGCTCCAGCTCTTAAATCATCCAGCAGATGAGATCCAATGGAGCTGTTCTATCTGAAATGTCTTGGCAAAAACTAAACTTATGAGTATTTGGGACTGTAAGTCATACTACAGTAAGTTCCACAGCAGTTCTGAGGATCTTTCTTAAGCTCTTCTTTTTTAAATTAAAAAAAAAACCAAACAACTTTGGGTTTTGCTGTGTTGCTTTCTACTTTTTGTTTTGGTTTTTTAAAAAATTTTTGTTATTTTTTAAGTTTGCTTTGCTAGGAGAACAGTGCTGTATACACTTAGTATATTCACTAGCCACCACACTTTTTAAATTGTTTTATTTCAAGTCCAATAGATATTCCATCTTTGTAACTTACAAAAAAAATAAATATTACCGTAGTACCTCTTGCCTCTGAAATATGTTTTTAAAACTGAGTTACTGTAAAAATTACTGGAAGTGGTAGGAAGATCTTATGCAATTATCCTGCTACAACATCTGCATTTTAATTTGACTTCCAGCAGCTAAAGATTGTTTTACTGTAACATTGGGGTCTTGAAAATTAAGATACGAACCTTGAGTAATTTCTTCTTAACTGCAGTCAAGAAGACTGAGGTCAATCTTGAAATAGACATAAGGGTAGTATTCTTGATTACTCAGTTGTAAACCAGGAATGTCCATGCCAGGCTGCAACAGGAAACAACATGACTTTAGTACCGTCAGACAAGAAGTTGCACAGTTTCAAGTTACAGTAGATTGCTTTTGCACACCTCTTTCACAGGTAGAATGGAATTTTGTGTTTGCTGTGCTTAAGATGGGGAATTCACCACTGAGAACTTAGTGTTTGCTTGGTGTTTTCAGGCTGCCTAATGCAGATAGCACTGAGAATTTATGCTTGGTTGTGACTTTATGAACATGCATTGTGTAGCATTTTTGTAAGCGTCTGCTCTAGAACGACTCATTTGTTTCTCCTCCCTTCATGCACTGGGAATCTTACGGTTGCTGGTTTTGGGCTGTTTTAGTGCCTACTGGTTTATCATAAGTTGTTCATGCGTTCAAGATATGGGGAGGAAGAAAGCAAGTACTGCTGCTTGCTGAAGTCCTACATTGAGGTATTAAGTCAATGACAGCCTTTTACAGGGGACAGGGGTGTCACAGTCCTAGCATTTAGTTATGAATTCATTTTTCTTGCTTGTGTTGATCTGAATGTTTATGGAGGACTTGAAGCTGTTTACCTAGAGGAGCTGACCTAACTGAACAGACCTATATCAGTCCAGTGGCTGTAAACATCAGATGCTTCAACAGAAAATGTAAGCAATCTGTATCCATCTCCATCATAGTCTGAGCCTACCTCTTACCCTAATCCAATCTGTAACCACAGATTAGAGCTGCATCCTGGCATCCCAGCACTGCAGGGTGTGAGGAGATGCGTGCTTTAGCCCCTGGATGGTGAAGGTGTTAATTTGGCTAAACTGAGACAAGCTACAGCACCTGCAGTTGTAGTCCAAATACGTACATCCATGATGCTTGCTGCTGCAACTTCATCCAGGTGTTTGAAGACCACGTTCAGGACATCTCTCAGGCGCTTTACAGACTTCCTATTTGGCTGTAGCAGCATTGCTTGGAAATTCACTGGGAGGCCGTACCTTGAAACACATCAACATACACAGTCATCTGCTGGGAAGGGGCACACCTCTCCACTCCTGCCCTTCTCCCTCTTCAGTCTCCTGTCTTGCCAGCTGATAGTTTCTGCAGTGCATGATCTCACTCATTTACTTTTTTAAGCCAAAAGCCAACAAAACAGCATCTTTCTCTTTTCCACTTCCCTGTAAGTGCCCCCAAAGAACTGTTTTTCATCAACTTTGTATGCCATCTTTCTTTGTAGTCCTCTGTATTCTTTCCTGTGAGCTTCTGGAGCTTGGTGTGTAAGAAATGCTCTCTCCTATGAAGGAACTGCCCCAGGAAGAGAGCTGTACATTTTGACTTCTACAGGAATCTCTGGTGGCACTGCATGTTTATCCGCTTACCTCAAGACAGATTCAACAAAAACTCTCAAGGCTTTCACGTGAATCCAAGCCACAAACGCTTCACTGAAGTTCACCTTCAGCCAGCGCAGTAACGGGCCCTGTGAGAACACACACAAGTGTTGTGATCCCCTCGTTGTGTGAAGCAGCTCCACAGCTAACACCACTGAAGCCATCACAGGCTGCTGGGATCATTCTCAGGCAGCCTATTAGTGGCTCCCAGTTTATCAGTAACTCAAGTGACCTTGGGCAACTTGTGTTATCTATCCTGTCTTGGTTTTCTGGGCAAATTTTGTTATCTATCCTGTGTCTCGGTTTTCTGGGCAAAATGGACCTCACAGGAGTCTGTTGGAACCATAAAGCCATTTCTGAGTGAGCGGTGCTTAGGCAAGCAAAGGCTGTCATCATGTGGGCCATCAACTTGATGTGCTACTTACATATTGTTGTTTCTTATCAGAAGCTAATTTCATCAGCTCTTCCTTTTCACATTTCAGTTCCTTCTCATCAAAATAAAATTCTCGAACCATGAACCTACAATTTAATGACATCTGTAGTTGTAGTTATAGGATCACTGCATCTGCTGCCACCATTCCTTCCTACCCTGCCTTCTCAGTGGCTGTAGGGCCAGCAGCAGCCCAAACAGTAAAGAAGTCCTAAAAACCAGTGACAGGTTCAGCTGTACTGCACACAGAACAAGCCTCACCTTATCCCCATCATCTGCTTGCCAGCCTGGCCTGCCTAGCAACCAGTGCTTCTTACCTGTTCTCCCTGGCTTTAGCCTTGAAGTCATCCATCACTTTTCTAAACAGAGTCACAGTGAAGAGTCCTCCCTCCGCATCCTCAGCAATCATTCTGTGGGAAGGAAGTCCACTGCTGTGATTTGGCATGGCAAATTCCTCATGCTTTCTTTACCCTTCCTCTTTTGCAGTTCTATTTGTTGTTTATGATACTGAGCACCACCCTGCTTTTCAAGAACTGCTGTGACTGAAATAGGGAACAAAGACTTTACTAGCACCAGCAATGCTATCTCCAATGCAAAACTCCCATGAGTTGTTCCTGAACTCATCATAGTACACACACATTCTGTCTGCCTGATTTTTCTCTGTTTCCTGGTAAAGTTCTTCCACTTTTCGTGCATTTGGGTGTTTCAGACAAGCAATAGCACACAGCTTTCTTCTCTCTCTGTGCTTTCCACTTCTTCCATTTTGGATAATATCACCATCACCTCCTGTGCCCTGGATTAGACTTCATGGTCTGTGTGAGCAGTGAAATATTAATTCCTAGGAAGGATTTTTTTACTGCAGGTGAAAGGATAAGTGTTAGTATGGCATTTGCTAATGCAAATGACAGTATGCTGGATTATCCTTTTCTACAGCAGGAAGCAATTAAAGATGCAAAGATAGTCTTTATATCTTTGTAAAAAATAGTTTCCATAAAGTTGTATGTGATTGCATGTGTCTGAATTATGCCTGGATTGCTGTAACCAGGAACCACATTACTGGAAAAGGGCAGAACAAGCTGATAGAGAAAAAAAGTAATGCACTTCCCTTCAACAGAGTAATTTTTTATTTCAATTGAGAACAGGCAAATCTATATGTTAACATGGAGCCCATGTATTAGACAAATGATTCCTTCCAGGATCCAGCAATTTGAGGGTCTGAAACAGGGATCTTAAACTGGAATTTCACTTACTTGGTGGAGCGAGGCACTACCATATCAGAGAGGGATTCATAGGTCTTCTGCCACTGTATGTAGCTTGACCTTTGAGCAACACAAAACAAAGCATGGTAAATAAATACTATATACTAGAAAGCAAATAAGTGTTGATAAATATAGTTAGTTAAGCTAATGGCTTAGGGTAGAAGGGCTGGAGCTCTTTGTGCTGGGTTATGTGGTTAAGATACATTAAACTCGTCCTATCCTTTCCTCTCCCAGTCACCAGCTAGGGAGAGGTTTCCCTCAACACTGCACCCTCAGTCTTCACTTTGGGTCTTGGCACGAGGAAGGGCTCAGAGCAGGAAGCTGACAGTGGGAAGATTGTGGCTTTTGGCACATGTTTCCAGGCTGCCACAGAGCACCTCATGCTCTGGGACCCCTGCACAAGCTGCTCCTGGCCCATGGGTAGGTGTGGTACATCTGCTATGTGCAATCCCAGAGCTGATCTGGTGCTGCACTGCCAACATGACAAGTGTCAGCACTGGGAGAAAGAGGTCAAGTGGATGGGAAGAGTTTGCAAAGCGAGATGTCCATTTATAGGGGGAATGTGAAAGAATGTACTGATAATAAACTCAACAAACTTATCTCAGATAGGTTTGTGTTACATAGTTTTCATGGACAGAAAAATGATAGTACTGTATGTGTGCATGTTGGGACAGGGCTTTATGGAGAGGAAAAGTTTTGTGTAGGCTTCTGAGAAGGACATCATGTAACTTCACAACTGATGATGATGGCAGGCACTTACAAATACACAGCCAGCAAAGGCCTTGTGAGCTTGGCAGGTCTAATTCCTTTTATAAATTGGCTAAGCTCCAGCAATAATCTGTTTTTCTCTTTTTTTTTTTCACTCATACTCCTCATACTCATCTTTCTGCCAGGAGGATGCTTGAGAACCCACTCTGTAAGCTTTAAAAACCCACATCCCGATTCTGTCCTGCTGAGTTCAGAGCAATCTTTTTTCCTTTCTTTTTGTGCCAGCACTGCCTCTTTCCTCTCTGCTGACAGCTCCACCTGTGCCCCAGTCGCAGCACTGCCCCAGCCTGACCCAGAATCGTCCGGATCTGGTGCTCAGACCTGAAACTCAACACCACGTCAAGCGCGTCTGCACGCACTATTGCCTTACTTTGGCACCACAACGAGCAGCGTGATAAGGTACTCAGAATTCAGAACAAAGTCTTCTTTATGCACTATGTCTGCTAGGGTTCGGGTCAGCAGATTTCCCCTACAGTGAGGAAGAAAAAG
>NW_010204246.1:19788-31700 GCF_000695765.1 Mesitornis unicolor
ACCCAGCAGCAGCACACTGGAGGTACTGTGCTGTGGGTATAGCTGCTAAGAGTGTACACTGGGGTGGAAGAAGGCCTGGAAGGAGGTGGCTGAAGGACATGCCTACACTTCTAAAATGGAATTGTCTACACTTCTAACATGAAGTTACTTTTACCGCAACTAAAAAGAATAAAAAAGCAACTAAATGTAAATTTGCTTTAAATTTAACTACTTGTGGGAATTTACTGTTCTCCCTAGTGATACCCTGGAAAAAAATCCAGGCGCCAGCACTGACATAGGCAAATACCATAAGCAGTTGAAGACAGGAAAGAGAACATTTGGGAAGCCCTGAGGGGACATTACCTAGACCAACAGAATGAAACAAAGAAAAGAAAAATGTCAGTGGGATGCAGGGGAGGTGTGGGAACAAGCAAGACAGAGCTGTTTCCTATATTCTGAACAGGATTTACAGAGGCCCATAGGAAACGGCTCTGTCTTGCAGAGGAATCCATCAGTTGACTCAGCTCATCTAATTTCTGACTCCCTGAATCAGAATTTGGTTTTGAGTCTTTCCAAGACTGTCTGCTCACACTGCCAATAAAATCATATTAGGAACTGCAACCTCCCTGAGCTGATTTTGAGACATGCTGATCACACCAGCTCCCCATTTGGCTTTCATTGGGTCTGTAGAGCCCCAAAGCCAGAAAAATCTGCTCCCACAGCACACACATAGCCCACAGCACAGCCATGGATGTGAGCGTGCGCTGTTCTCAGTTCAGCCATGCAGTGTTCCAGGCATGGGCTGTACTTACACTGTTTTTTTCTCCAGGTTTTGCAAATTTCCTTTAATGTTGTTGTATGCAGCTGATCGGGTCTTCAGGTCTGTTTCTATTTGGGTCACTTGCTAAAACAAAGTGAAAGAAGTGAGTGAACTCAGGGATTGAGGTGTTGTCCTCGTCCCCCTCCCACTGCCTCTGCACCCTAATGCAAGGACGCAGCCCCTGGTGACACCCCTGACTGTGGCCAAGGGGGGGCCGTGTCAGAGCTTCCCTGGGGCCAAGGCCCTGCAGAAAGCAGGGTTCGGCTGTTGCTCTGTGTGTTATAGCTGTGCCGAAGGAGCAAGTTCACGGTTTCATTTGTCATCTGTATTGAACAACACATCACACCTTCCTGAACAGACTCACAGTGTAAATAATTCATCCTGCCTGCAAGGCATTTGATTTAATGTCAGGACAACAATTTCACAAAAAAACTCCAAAATGGAGAATAATATGGCAGTATATAAAAATAAAATATTAAAATGAAGGGGATTAAAGTGCAGAAAGCATGCCTATGTATTCTAGTAAATCTGATAAAGTGCTGTATACTTACAGACTGGGTAGGTTTAAATATAAGTATCATTATTATTACAGTAGAAATTAAAATGTGCTTCTGAGCCTGTTCCTGCCCAAAGCAAAGGCAAAGCTCTCACTGACTCATGAGAGGAGGGACCAAAAACTGCCAAAGGACATGCTTCCCCATGCTGACATCTTGTTAAAATTTAGAGTACAATTTACCTTTGCTAATGCTTCTGATATGTTCTTCAGTGGCTGCTTTATGGGATATTTGGCCATGTCCCACTCAAACCGTGTCAGGTAGCTAATTAGGTCAACTGAAAATGCAAAGAGATGCATTAAAGCAGACAGCTTACCAGATGGCAGGTCATATTTGGGTAGCAGTCACCAGCTATAGTCTAGGTATAACTTTGATTAATACTAGAGGTGGGAGTGAACGAGAAGCCCACCTCTAAATCCTCATAGAAATCTGATCTAGTTCAAATACGCACAGACCATATGCCCAATCTAATCATTCCTCTAAACAGGCCCAAACTTAAAAGTTGAATCAGAAATCTTTTCTGTATGACACCTAACAGTACAGAACAAGCATTACTGTAAAATTAGCTGTATCAACAGGACACAGCAATGTGCAGCCATTCTTCTTCACAGCAGAAACAGCCTCATGTAACATACCTCAATTTTGATTACTGCAATATGCCTAAATTTAATCCCAGCAAGAGCTATTCCTCATTGACTTTGCACACAGAGCTCCCATCTCACACAAAGCCATTTGTTATTTCACTGAATGGATAAATCCAGTTACAGCATCCAACAGCAGAACTTCACAGCAAGGTCCTGTGCATGCAGCCCCCCCAGAGCAAGGCACCCTCAGACCACAGGGAGACATGGCTTCTTCCCAGGATTGTGGGGAGATGACATGTGTGATACCCAGCCTGTAGAGGAGGATCATGCTCTTTCACTCTGTTTGAAGACCAAGGCTCCTTACCATTAGAAAACATTAAGGCTCGGTACATTATGGCAGCACATAAGGAATTCTCCTCTAGCAGCTCATGAAATCAGACAGCTCTTTGCCTAAGTCCTGAGAGCCCTTAGGATGCCAAATGCACCCCTACATAATGTGCTTGGACAACTTTATGGGATGGGATAAAGTCATGCATCCTGTCACAACAAGCCAAGGGTCTGGGACTGTCCCCTTGCAGGTTAGGGGGGTAGAGGACAGCAGCAGGGAGGGCCTCAATGTCTGCACAAAGAGGCCAGAGGCACTGTCACCTGCAGGGTGGGCTTCCTTAGAGACCAGGAGGGTAGACATGGAGAGTATCCGGGAAGTTGCTCTGGGCAGATGGGGAGCAAAACAAGCTCAAGGTGCCAAGTAAATGCAGGGGCATGCTAGGATTGTTCAGTGCTCTTTGCTGCCTTATCCAGTGTTAATTCAGTCCCACAGCAAAGTTCAAGCACAATTTCTTATGGGCTGGACCTCCAGGGTATGGGAACACTTTATGATCTGAGACGCACGAGAAGGAATGTGAAAAGGTCTGTAACTGCCATACCACCAGGCTTAGGGTACTACCCTGTCCCGTGTGACACTCAATACCGTTGGCACTATCCTTTCCATGGGCTTCTCTCACCCCACAACAGAGTCAGTTTACCCTATTAGATTTCCAAAGCATGGAAAGTCTTATGTTAGGAGGAAACAGGCTTCAGAGCAAGGGATAAACCTGGGAGGCAGAGAGCACTGGCACAACAATGTTCCCCCCTCTTTCTAAAACCACCGACAAAGCTAAAATCAGAAAACTTGTGTAGTGTAAATTAAAACAAAATTTGAGTTGGGACAGTCTAATGGTCTGAAACAGGACCAGGCAGTAAGTTGTGTCTTATAATTTTGTTTCTGATTTCATGACCTCAAGGAAGTCTTCAGCTTTACGATCCTTTCACTAAGCAGAAAGGGGAGAGGGAAGAATTTGTATAGCAAAGGTGCTGCTGCTTATGAAGAATGACACTGGAATATGTTAGGGGAATCCTCATATACTAAAACTGACTCAATTTTTTAAGATGCATGCAATAATTTTGGAAAGGTTAATGTCTTAGTTTAATGTGATTTATTTGGATGAACAAATACAAACAGAAGACAGAAATTAGTAACAAACACAAGTAATTTCCACATACTTCTATTACGACACATGCAGAGCTGATAGGAAAGGAAAATAGTGTAAATGGAGGAAACAAAGGAAATAAGTGAAACCTGTTGTTTCTCAAGTCATAGGGATATTGTGATCAAGCTACGAGGTTGTTACTTGAGAAATCCATCGTAACCTGATCACTGTATCTCTACAACCAGACCAAGACTTGTCTCTAGCACTAACACACACAAACGCATGCTTTTAACATCACTGCAACCATCTATCCTCAACATACTTTTTAGACATTTCATTTTATCCTTTAGCCCTGAAACACAGTAAGTGCCATTATTGTACTTGCCAAGCAGCTGCACTCACCAAATGTCAGTCTTAGTTCATGCAAGAAGGACATTTCTAAAAGAGCTTCCTCCCCATCCTCTACTCATACAGATCTGAAGTACAACACTGTGGACAGCCAAAGGGTGATGGAGTGTGCACTGTTAGTTTATTTGTTTATTTATGTTAGTTTATTTGTCTGACAGTTAACAGCATTGCTAGACAAGCCTGTAAGTAGCATGTAGCATGCATCCAACTTGGCTGTACTTTTCCAGGACAGCTCAGGAGAAATTTCCTCTGAAACACACTCAGTGTCTAAGAAAGCATGCAAACATCTAGAAGCCTTGGTTCCTAAATGTTAATTTTGTCCTTGACACAGGCTTCCTTTAGTGCCTTGAGTACTATACTAGCTAATAAAGGGGGAAAATTAGCTCATGGAGGTTATAAACCCACCACATTGACTACATAGAGATGGTGTAGGGGAGCACACAGTAAGGTACTGGGCTCCCATGATCCTTTGGCATCTCAGAAGTGTCCATCCCATTACTGCCCTCTCTTATCTGCTTCCCAGCTGCCTCCAGCCCGGGCAGGACACCACTGGAAGGCATCTCCTGTAACCAGGAGCAGCGCCTGCACAGCCCCTGGCACGACCTTGTGAGAACAGCCCCAGCTCTGTGTCTTGGAGCTGTCGCCTCACGTGTCCATGCAATGTCAGAAATCCACAGAGAACAACGTGATCTATGCAAGCACTGCAAGAGGGAAGGCAAATCACTGACAGATCTCTGACAGACATCAGCCATACAGAATGAGATTTAGCTGCCTGTAAGTGATCAAGCCCATACAGGGCACAGAAAGGTGCTAGGTCAGTTCAGGAGTGAAGAAGGATGTCTCCTGCTTCCCTCTTCACTCCTCAGCTCCGGTGTTTGAAACTAGTTCAGTACTGGGCGCTGCACTCTCCTGGAAGCAAAGTTGGCACTGAATAAAGCTTCCACTAACTTCAAGAAAAATGGGAGCAGGCCAGATGCGTTCTTAAAAAGTGGTGTTGGTGGCTGTCCTTTCTAATGTGTGTTTCAATTCCAAATGCCCTTATTCTGAAGCAAACACAGGCAGCATCAATGCATTAAAATACCTACATTCACAGCACCTACCTCCATTGGCCAGAAGATTTTCCTGGACTTTATCTTTTGAGTCCTCCATAACTTCTCCTATGTACTGGGCTATTTTCTTTATCACGCTTAGGTGTAACAAGAGAAGCTTTGTTAGTGATGAAACAAAATGAATATAAAACTGTTGCCACAATGATCTGATAAACATGGACTTTCCCAAACGAAACACTTCTGAAGCAAGGCAGGTTCATTTGCAATTTAAATGACGATAAACAACTATGGCATATTGCAGAACTAAATGCCTTATTTCTACATACACTGATCTCTGCAAACACATAGGTAATATCATCTCCCCAGTGCTCTAGACTTTCAGAAGATCAAGATTCAGTCTTCTCTACACTCATGATATTCATAGCAGAAACCAGAAGGCAAAAAAAACCACAAAAAAACTCTATAAAAGTGATAGAGGAACAAAACACTATATACAAAAAAACACTGGCTGAAAAACTGTTCCATAGGATGCTAAATAAACTCTTGGCTAAATAAGGCTAAATAAACTCTTATGCCTTGCTAAGATAAGGTTCTTACAAAGCACTCAGAGGAAAACAACACTGTTGTTCTGTTTGAGAGGGAGAATTTCCTTCTTATTCCTCTTCTTGAGGGAACTTGCTCTCTCCGTAGCATGGTGGACAAGACACTCCTTTAAGGTGTGGGAGAACCAGATTCAAATCCTTCTTCTGCCCCATTCAGGACAGAGAATTGAACAGAGCTCCTTCTGGAGAATGCTGCCTCCACACAGTTACCTATTCTTTGCCTATTTTAAAAAATGTGTTCATTCATCCCTCCAGCAGCAGATCCCCCTGGCCCCAGACAAAGCACCTGTCTCATACAGGCCAAGAGCCTTTCTATTTGTTCTCATATCCTTCTGCACTCAGAAGTATTCACAGAATTTGGCCACATGGAGCGGAGCACCATGGCAGGCTTTTCCTCACTTTCTCTCCTTACAGAGGGGAGGCTACTGCAATTGCAGATGAGCTGGAGACTGAAAGGGCACCTGCAGTGTTTTGGACAATGCATCTTGTGACATTCTGTGGCTTTCAGGAGTTCAGGAAAGGGACTTCATGACAGGGACAGATACCATGAGAGCATCAGAGAAAAGGATTTTCTTTGATGTGCTGTAAAGCAGACATATGGGCCATTTAAAAGCAGCAATTCTTAGAGGTAAAGATTCCTTCTCTCTCCATTCCTGAGACAAAACCCACAGTTTTCAGACCTGTTGTCCCAGAAAGGTTTTCCAGTCCCATAATGGGAAGAAAAAACAGAGGTTCCTGACACTGCCAAGAATGCAGTAGTCAGAATTCCTGAAAAAGTTTGGGATCATTCAGCCTGGAGAAGACCTTAATGCAGCCTTCATAGAAAATGGGAGCTTACAAGAAAGGTTGAGAGAGACTTTTTACCAGCACCTATAGTGACAGGACAAGGGGCAATGGTTTTAAACAAAGAGGGCAGATTTAGATTGGACATTAGGAAGAAATTCTTTATGAGGGTGGTGAGACACTGGCATAGGTTGCCCAGAGACACTGTGGATGCGTCATCCCTGGAAGTGTTCACAGCCAGGTTTGACAGGGCTTTGAGCACCCTGGTGTAGTGAAAGACGTCCCTGACCATGGCAGGGGGTTGGACTGGATGATCTGTAAAGGTCCTTTCCAATCCAAACCATTCTTCTCATGACCCTGGACAGGCACAGTCCTGAGTGCCTGTAGGAGAAATTTGCACCACCGTGCTCTAACTTACAGCCCTCTAAGACCTGCCATGGTTTTCCACCATCTGGCTTTAGCCACTTAGGGACCTGGTGCCAGCTGAGTGTTGCTGGAGAACACCAAGTTGCTCACACTCTGGCTGCAGGGAGGGTACAGGATCCACAAAGTGGTTCCCTGACAGCTGCAGCCTTGCCAAGCACTTCTGCAATTTTCAGCTCACAAAGGCAGCTGGTTTTCAGCTCCTTCACGATGCCCAGGGAGCCCAAAGGAGCTTTGAACAAGAGAGGACTACAGCCCAGCTGGTAAGAACAGAACAACAGAAGGCTAAGGGCATGATGCCAAAAGCAGCCAACAGGAAGGCGTGTAAACCAGTAGCTTTTCCAAGGGGCCTGAGCTGTGTTCATGACTTTTAAGTGCAACTGGAGGCTAACCTGATAGCTGGGACACCGATAGCTCTGGTCTCTCTCCATAGGTATAGACAGTGGGAGAGGTAGATGCTCTCATGCACCCCACAGTCCTAGCTGCCACAACCAACCCTTAAACTTCTGCCTTTAGATGAGAGGAATCCCAACTTGAGCAAATATCTTGCTCACTATAAAAGAAGACTTTTCAGCCAAACTGTCTCGAGAAGTAGTAATAAAAACCTGTAAAGAGAATAACTCAATTTGGCCTATTATTATGGCTTGGAATACTCTCACATTTTGCTTGTGAATGTGCTGCAATGTCATGACTTAAAAAAAAAAAAAAGCCTAACACTCTTTAAATGATACTGTGTGTTAAATGGTGCTACCAGCATGGCCTCCAAAATACTGGGAAGAGCAGAAGTCCTGCAACCTGAAGCCACTGCAGAAAGCTCCATCGACCGAGGACTCGGGAGAACTCTCAGGGGTAAGAGTGACCAGGGGGATCATCAGCTTGAGAGCTCCGTGCTACCACGTGGTGACATGGAAAAACACTCCACCTCCCTGCGTAAATAAATAATAAAAGTAGGGGGAAACAATAGATCGTGCAAACTCTTGCCCCTTCTCTGCTGTCCTGGCAGGAGGCAGCGCTGACAGGTTTGTGCTGCCTGGCTTTACCGGCAGTCGTGTTTATCTAGCAACACTCCAGCAGGCAGCTGTTTCAGAGGAGCAGGAACATAAGTGCTCAGGTCATTTGAACAGGTCTGTAACCCTCTGGATGCCATTTACTTGTATGAAGTGCAAGTGCTCCACATTTTAACCCTTGAATCACAATTTAGACTCAAATCCCTGCATATTTATTTAACGCAAAATGCTTTTGTACATCCTTGTGGGACTTGATCTGTGTTGATTATTCTCTGCTGTTTCTGTGCTCTAATGTATTTTTCTTATTTTTCAATACATTTTTTCTTATTCTTAAATCTTGTTGAACCTTCTTGATTACCCAACTGTAAAGGCAAACAAGATGAATAGGAAGAGTCCTTATGGTGGAAGGGGCTCGCTGACCCCTTTTACTCAGTGCCTAAAGCATGTTACATAGTAAGTGTAATTTCTGGCATTAAAGGGACAATTAGTGGAGTAAAGTGGCATTTGGCCTGAAAAAGGAGCTGTGCCATGTTGTCAAGTTAAGATGAAGGTAACAAAAGGAGACAGTGAGCCTAGGAAGCTCATACTGACATTTCACTTAAAATTACCCTCTTTACTGGGTCCTACAGGCAGCTTCTCATGAGTCTTAATTCTTCACAAGGCTGGGTATTAGCTAAGCCCTTCTGAAAATCAGTTCTGCATGGTTTTTGGTAGCCCTCAAATCCAGCTGCTTGCCTATCCGCTGCCCTGACACCTTCCATTAGAACAGACAGCAACATGGTCTGGTGGGAGGTGTCCCTGCCCATGGCAGGAGGTTGGCCTGGATGAGCTTTAAGGTTCTTTCTGACCCAAGCCATCCTAAGATTCGACTATTCTATTGGCACTGTCTCTCCCTCAATTTGTCCCCATCTCCACTTCATGAAGAATCTCTGCAGTATGAACCAGAGCCCTGAACACATTTACAAACATGTAAACTTGCCTTGGGGCAGCTTTTTGGCAAGGTCACAATAGAGAAGGTTTTCTTGGTAAATTCAGTATTAAGTTTCTCTGTCCTGCCAAAAATCCTGAAAAAAGCAATACAGTTTAGTTTTAGGTATAGTCCTGTGAGGAGCAGGGAGTTGGACTCAATGATCCTTATGGGTCCCTTCCAACTCAAGATATTCTATGGTTCTAAAAAGATAAAGACTGTGTGCAACCCAAATTGATGAAATGTAATCATTCCTATACAGCCTTGCTGTAACACCAGTAAAGTAAAAAAAAATCCTATAGAGAAATGTATTCTAGCAGACTTACTTATACCCAAACTGCCTAGCATAGATGTAAACAGTTTATATCAGTGTTTCTGTATGTGTTTGCAACTGCCAGACAAAATCTATGAAAGTACCAAGCACATATAGACAAGAAAATCCTCATCATTCCTGGCTGGTGGGAAAAAAAGCAAAAACCTCAGAGCTAACATAAGCCTCTGTGACCAAGACCACAACTACATGTGAGGTAAGCTTCCAAATGAAAAAAACAACCAACCAACCAAAGAAACAAAACCCCAAAATCAAAATACCTGGCAGCTTGTACTTTCACTGCTTCAATTTTGTGCTATGATGTATCTTACAACCTGGCATTTTCTCAGCTTGCTATGCTTACTATTCTTTGCACACCCAGGTCAGTTTGGCCCAAAACGCAATCTGAGCAATGACCAGCAAGGAGATCATGTGAGTCTCTGCATAAGTAGCTTTGATACAATGGGATACAATATTCTGATTTGCAAAGAGTTTAAAAGTCTGAGAGGGAGAGCTCTGGATTTCACTGGGAGAATTTATTCCTTAGAACTCCTGCATCTGGTGGAAAAGGCACAGAAGGCTCAAGAGAAATATTCTGGGAAAATAAGATCAAGGAAGGCTTCATATTCTCCACTCACCATTTTATTAAGTTTCTGGATGGGGCAGGATGATGATCTTTATAAAAACCCCACATAAACAAACAAACAATCCAATCATTTTTAGCGGTTTTCCTTTGAGAAACAGCTTCCCTAGCACTGCCACTCAGACTGCTGTGCCGACCGACTGATTGCTGTACCACTGACTTAATTCACCCAAATGTAAAGGAATGGTCCTTTCTTTGTGATGACTCCATGACAATCAACAAAAGGGTTAAACAAAGCCTATCCACTTTAGTCCAGTTTTAGTCCGGGCTGAACTGAGTCAGACCGAGGTGAACACAAGGACATACCGTCCCATAAAAACAATGTCTGTTTCTCATTTGTAGGGAGTAAATAAGATCTATTTTACCTTTCAGCAAAGCTATCAAGTTTTCCCAACTCATCTGACAGACCAACAAGAGCATCCAGTGTCCCCACCTGTGCAAAAGACGAAAAGTAGGTGAAAGATGCACAAGTCTGTCTAAGGCTTCTGTTGGCAGAACTTTATTTGCTTAGTGGAAAATAGTAGCAATTCCTTTACCCAAGACCTAGAGCATAAAAAGCCTTCTCCAATAAAGGAAAAAACATATGTACAGTCTCAAGATCACACATCAGTGTCTTCCTTCTGGTTTTCACTCCTGTATCATCAAGTAGCACAGACTGATCTTTTACATGATAAAACTGTGACTAGAAATGCACACAATATACACACAAATAAATCTGATATCTCAAATGAACCAAGGGAAGCAGCACTTATTCAGAAGGGGTTCTCTGTTTGCATTCTTTACTATTACCAAACACTAAGCCTCTCCCAAAGCCATTTCCTCCAAGACCAACATCTGCTTTTTGTGTGACTCTCTGTCACAGTAATAATCCTGTGCCTGTGGTATTGCAATGTCTTGCTGAACCTTTTCTTGTAATGTTGCCCGCTCAACATTATGAAGGGTCAGGCTGGAGCGGAAGATACGAATTTTACATAGAACAACGAGCAGAATATTAATGGACTGATTGTACCTTCAGATACTGCAAATGCTTTAATTCCTTTGATGTTAATGGACTCACACCAACACCAGCTGGGTGAGGCCCATAGATAGTAAAATCCAGCAATCTCAGGTGCACATGCAAAAAGCAATATTCCCAGTCTGAACCATTCAGTAGGTTATTACTTAAGAACAGGCCACTCTCCCCTTTTACTTGCATCCTTATGTAATTGGGATAGCTCAAGTTATAACTCTGAACCTTCTTCTTTGGATTAAACCCAGACCCTGGATGCACTAAAAGTAGCTTTGTTAAGTGATGCATGATGGCAACTTCCCAAGGAACCAAGTTCTACATCTCTGGTAGCTCCACTGACTTTAATGCAGGATATTTGGATTTTTCATAGCCACAAGCAAATTAAAAATAAGGTGCAGATCTTATAAAATAAGGATTAAATCATGCAAAGATATAAAAAATACCATGGATTAATACTCCTCTTATGTATAGGATGACATGAAGCTGGGTAATGCAGTAGAATATACACACACATACATTTCCCAAGGGGTAATATGCATTATAGCATTGTTTTCTCTGTCAGCAGTCTTACTGGCATGATTCTAGATACCTAGCTACTCCCCTTGCATTAGCAATCCAAGATGTACAATGCTGTTTGACTGTCACAACTGGAAGCAAATAGTACAGTGAATGCAATAGATTAGTTACTTATCTCACTCATCTTCACTCCTTATACATAGAACCTTCCAGTGTGAAGGCCAGCTTTAAGCACAATGACTTCTTTTCCCTCTGATCAATATTCAGTTGTCTGAATGCAACTCATCCCCCAACTGCAATTTTCTTCTACTCTCTGCGTATTATCCCAAAGATAAATCCCACATTTACCCCAAAATTCTTTAGCACTGGCTAATGCTGCTGCGTTGCCCATACACAAAACCTTTCCTCACTCACCTTTAAGTCTGGAATATGGAATTTGCTGTTGCTGGACAGGTTGGATTTAGACGTCACCGTGTTCATTCTCTCCCATGCCTGCAGATTCGTTTTATCTCCTGGGGCAGAAATTAGCCAGAACTCCGACATGATCCAAGATTTTCCCTTTGCTCCTGGTCACTGTAGAAACACAAAGCAGGTCGGTGGCTAAAAGAGCACTGCAAGAAATGGGCTTTTCCCTAAGAACAGAAAAAGTTAGGAAAGATTAGTGATTCTTGATTAATGATTTTTTTTTTCAGAAACACAAGGACAGTGAGTCAGTCCTGCTTCTCAGGCTGAAGCGGAACATGACCTTCTCCAGAAAGTCATGGAAAGAGTCCGGCGGGTCCTCCCTTT
>NW_010204246.1:31731-32371 GCF_000695765.1 Mesitornis unicolor
CCATCCCAATTCAGAATGAAGAAACAAAGCTTCCTCCTCCCTTTTTCCCTCTCAGCCTAGCCCACCGTCCTGGCACTAGAAGTCCAGTCTCTATTGCAGAGTTTGGGGACTTCACTAAACCATCCAAACATAAGGATTTCTGTTTGATAAGTATTGTCTCTCAAATCTTTGGGGACTGGTAGGCAAAATTGAAAACAAGATGTACAAAGATCTCTGCTCAACCTATAGACTGCAAAAGATGCCACTGGCAACATGGAATATTACTTTCCCTAGGCTGGATAGGAAGGAGCTGGAGGAAGGCAAGCCACGGCATAAAGACGGCATCAGCAGAAAAACACAGATATAACAGTGGTGAGAATCCACGGGAGACAACTACACGGGTGTTAACCCAACAGATCAGGGCTGCAAGAAGCAGAAGCCACGCAGAAGCCTCCTGTTCCTCTCCGTAGGCTCTGCCCAGAGCCCCCCACGCCCGGCGCGGCTTTGCTCTGCGGTTGAGGGACGGGGCAGATTTCACCCTCGCCCCTCACGGACCCCCGAGGTGGCCCCGCGGTGCCTGGGGCCGGGGCATCGTCGAGGGGAGCATGGTGAGAGAGGGGGGATGGGGGATGGGGGATGCTGCCGTGGGATGCCCTGCTCG
>NW_010204247.1:0-2930 GCF_000695765.1 Mesitornis unicolor
CATAACAGAATCTGAAATCTTAATGTCCCTTTAGTCTAAAGTCATTGTTCCACTGAAGATTTTAAGCATCTTTTAATATATTATTCTTTTATCATAATCTGTAGTCATTTTCCTTTTGTGAATAAAAGATTGGTTTTGTTACAATTATTTTTTTTGACTGAAAATAACTACATGACCGAAGCTTTTTGACATTATTATTATTTTAGAAAGTTTGTTTTCAGGCCCCTTATGGGGAACTTTTCACCTCTGTTACTTGGCCTTTTAAGAGCCTTTCTGTAGCAATATGGATGCAAATTACATTGCCATGTTTTGTTGCTTTTCTACAGTTATCACTGAACTATAACATAGATTCACAGATTTTTTTTTTTATTTTGATTATTATTTTTTTTTATTACTAATGGATTTGCAGCTAACCTATGGCTCCAGCCATGGTCAGTTGCCTTCAGTAACATTGATGTATGCATTGTGCTGATAAGTACTGTAGTTCATTTTCTTCTTGGGTAAGCACAGTTTAAAAAATAACGGGGAGTGGGAGAGAGAGAGAGAGAGAGAGAAAGAAACTCTCAGACTAATAATTAACTTAGCCTTATACGGGGATGACAAAACACACTTGATTGCTTTCTAACCTTCAGTATTATATAATGAAATATGTCTGTTTCAGGACATAAAATGTGTGATAGCTTCTTGTCATTTTAATGTTATTCCACTGAATTCCTCAAAACTGCATTTCATTCAGCATTATAAGTATGATAATGTTTTAATTAAAGGGTAAATATTGGACTAATTATTAATTTTTTCCCCACATCAAAAACACTGTTCCTAATATTCTCAGCATCATCATTTCATATTATATTTTAATTTGTTAGTTCATCAGTGTAAACTGAGTATCCTAATATGTAAAGAATCATTTGTCATGGTTCAGTGATCTGACAAAGTTTGTTGAAAGGTGTAGTGATTAGTAAAAAAGAAAGAAGATTTTGACCTTTTGGAACAGATTATGAAATTGTTTTTTATGCAAGATAAAGTACTTGTATCACATAGGAATACAGGAGGGTCTGTTCTGTTGTGTATTTTACTGTATCACATAAAATTTTGTCTGTTTCTTGGTGTGAAAAGAAAAAAAAAACAACAACAAAAAACCCAATTTAATTTCCTTGCTAGAGAGATTTTAATTCAGCAATGGTGGTTGGTTCTATACGACAAGTAAAGATTATGTGATTTTATTACATACTGATTATGAAGATCCGAGGTAGACCTGGCCAAATAAATGGATGAACTTGGATGTATTTCTCAAACTACTCCAAGAAATGTCTATGTGTATATCTGCACGCTTACCTAGTTTCTGTCATTAAGTATCCCATAATTCCTTTATCTGGAGCTAAAATGTAAAGAAAGTAAATGAATCAACCAAACTGGAGAAATATGCTGATATGCATTAAAGTATTAGCATTAAAGTTTGGAACAGGCTTTTGAAGTGTATCTTCAGACTGTTTCCAATCACCAGGCTTTGGTTCACTTTGTGTCCTGGAACTGCAAAACAGATCCCCTCTTGGTGAAACTGACGTGGAAAACCTGCTTCAGGAGTCATATTGCAAGCAGTATGACCCAACTGTTAGCGGTCATTCATTGTTGAGTTACAGATAGGAGTTAGTTAAAAGCCTTGAATTGCATATAGTTTGGATATTGGGTCTGAGCACAGACTGAGGACTACCTCAGCCTTTTACCACATGGCCTTTAATAAGTCTGTGTTGTTTTCAGAGGTTGAATTTGAATCTTGAATGCTGAAATCTGACTCTTGAATCTCTAAATGCTTGCTTTAGATCCCCTATACAATTGCATGGAGAGCTAGACAGCGAAATTCACAAACACTGAGAAATTACCTGTAGCTGGAGTATAAGTAATGATAAGGACAAACAGATTTTACAACATATTTTCTCCCATGTTTCAATATCTTTCCAACTGATGTAGTTGAGTATTTTCCTCAATTATTTTCCCTGAGCTCTCTTACAAAAATTCCTGACACTTTTCTCCTTGTTAGGGTCATCCCTTTATGCCAATATAGCAATGACAGTCACACTTCCCTCCCACTTCAGCTACAGCTCGGTAGAGTATATTCACTCATGATACAATAAAGCTGTCCCAATTCTCTATTTCTTCTGATGGAACTAAAAAGCATATCTGGTTTGTTTCCAGTAGAAGGAGGAAAGGACATGTTGACAGCTGTAGACTGAGGTTATGCTCAGGCTTCCGAAGACAAACTGATCCATTTTGCACAGAATGCAACAAATAAAATATAATTTTAGAAAGTACTATAGCCTGAAAGAAGAAAATTGGAGTTATTGTGATTCTCTAGACTACTTCTTATTTCAGTGGATAAACCTGATTTTCAGCATCTCTCTGCATCTTTATGTTATGGAGGACATCTGACACTTTCTTAAGCTCTCTGAACTTTTTCTGAGGAATTCTACCTTCCTACAGGATCTATTTTTTCTGATTCAGATTGCAGTTTAAAAATCACAATGCAGCTAATTTAAAGCCCTGTTATAAGGCTCATCTCATTAAATACTGAAATGCAAGCACCTCTCGAGTGAAACGTGACAGCTGTTAAACAGTGAACAGCAATACTGAACAAGAGCTGAGGACAGTGAAAAAGATCATTGTATCTAATTGAAACTGCAGGAGAATTGTTAGTAGACAGAATGCAATTATCCAAACTGGAAAGTGTCCAAAATACTAGGGTTAACATACATGCCTTTTTCTCATTTTTTAATGTTGGCGGAGAGGGAAAATGAGACTGTTATTTTGTTACATTTATGTGTAAATCATTAGTATTTGTGACTAATGTGTAATTCATTGAAACTCTATTTATTTGTTTCAAGCCAAAAGAAGAAAGTTCACCACATTATAGGATCAAAATAAAGCTAACTCAG
>NW_010204247.1:2961-14569 GCF_000695765.1 Mesitornis unicolor
AATGTCATCAGTTTACCTCCTTCAACATAGTTGTCCTTTTGGGTCTCTTAAGTTGTGTTCTGCCCAAACCCTCAATTTAAAGTCGATATGTTGGCTCAGAAACACATCTCTTGAAGAGTGGTTTTACAGAATGATGTAGCATGAAACATAAGCATTGGTAAGAAGGAATTATTTTCCTTATATCATGATATAGCTATTTTGTCATGGTATGGGGTATTATGGCAGACCTTTTGTTCCCTTACCATTTATTCATATTACTACTTACATGGTTGCTGAAGCAAGCTTTTTTGTCAGTTCTTTACTGTATGCACATTCAAGTAAAAAAGTTTCTTAACAGACCTACTTTTTTAATTCATTAACATAAAGAATCAAATTACATCTTCAAGGAGTTTCTCCTTCTTCTTTCTATGTGCTGTGTCAAAGAATACGAACTTCCTATCCCAATGATGTTAATGGTATGTCAAGATTCATTCAGGTTGAGAAACAGCATCCCTTGAAAGTTATCACCTTCAATCTACAGTTCTGCAGTAAGGAAGCCATTTGTAGACGAAAGATGGAGTAGAAAATTCCATTTTCTTTAGAGGACTGAGGCTGCTGCCTCTGAAGTACTTCCATGGAAGGAAATAATGCCAGAAGTAGAAACAGAAATGATAACTGTGCAGTGAAAAAGCTTTTTAATGTATTATGCATTGCCAGGAGAGTTACAAATAAACAATCCAAGCTAATTGATGAGATAATTCCCATCAAGTTACTCATGGTTAATGGAAAAACAGTAGATAGAAGCAAGCCACCTTACAAAAACACAATTGTGATAAAGGACCATATTTTTAGTGATGAATATATTACATAGTTACATGGCTGTTTTACTAAAGTTGAGAGGTTGGAGAGAGACAGAAAACCTAAATTTTTAAGATTGCCTGGCTAGAAGGGGCAAAGGAGAAAAAGATAAAACTAAAGCTTACAGTGACCTTCATTTTTGAGAAAATAGAGCATTGTAAACACAAGGACATATGTAACGGAAATGTTTGAGGTAGTTGGAATATCTCTAAAGTTACAAAAAAATGACAAAACGTAAGGGAAGTTGAGAATGTTTGCACATTAGTCATTGTCTTTTTTTTTTTAGCTTTAGTGCTAATAGACAATCTTCCCTTAGATTTACTATTTACTGAGAACAGTTTCCAGAACAACTGAAAGACAGACAATCTGACATTATAACGGATAATATCTGAGGATATTGGTGCTTGTCCTATCCTAAAAGTCAGTGTGTTGTGTAGCTTTTCATGGAGACGTGATAACTTGAGATCTAAACTTAAAAATAGAAGCTCTTAAAGGCCTGAAGTGATGCTGTGAATGTGGCTGATTCTTTATAGCAGAAGTTAGCAATGAGTTTACCATAGTGAAAGACAAAGGACAAAGCACATAGCTTGAATTTGTTTAGTGGATGCTCTCTTTAGGATGCTCTCTTTCTATGCATGCTTTTGTTGAGACAATACAGCAGATTTATATAAAGGAAAAACAGAAAATAAACCTAATAGAGGAAAAGAATAAATCAGATACATAGATATTAGTGTGATATCTATAGAAATATTTATCCTTTAGTGTTCTATGTTACATACCTTGAAGAGAAAATATTTTGGTAAAAATCTAAAAAGAAATCGAAGACAAATATTACCTTTTCATCCACATAATGGTATAGTGGTGTGACACATTAATGTCAGTATTACAATAATGACTGATAATATGGTACAATTAGCTTTTTATCACATGTGCAATTCAGCTGCCAGAACTAGTACAGACCACTTACACAGATTCTGAGCCCCCACTCCTATCAGAGGATCTGATACTTCTTTAGAAACCAATATTAATCAGTCTGGGCATAATTCTGACATTGCTGTCATTGCACATCAACATAACTACTACAGAGTCCTGCAGTGATTTTGAAAAAATAATATTAAGATATGCTTTTAGGAGTCTGATGTAATGTGTATATGATGAAGAGCTATTGCATTTATTAGTTCATTATCAGTATAATGATTAAGAATACCTTTATATCATATGTATAGGAGCAGAATGGAAGTCAGGTATAGCATGACAATGCATAAAATTTTAAATTTTCTTCATGAGTAACTCCTCTGGAGTTGAAACATTAAAAGTTGCTTGAATTTTCTGCTTCTTCATGGTTAAGAAACTCATCATGACCTGTAAGAAAAGTAAATAAACTTACTGATTTGGGTCCACTCTGCATGATCCTGTAGACTTACTCTCCTCTGTACAATCAAATTTGATGCCTACTTTTTCAAATTCATGCTGAAATAACAAATCAGGATAAATTTCTGGAAAATTCCACTAATGATGCTAATGAATGAAAACACTAATCTTTTCTATGGACCTGTCAATAATGGAAAATGTTGGAATTGGAGAATGAACAGCTGATCAATATTGCTGAAGTAGAAGTCAAGGGAATAAAGCACTCTGTGGAGTTAAAAATGGGACTATCAGAAAACAAAGATACTGAATGCAATTTATATTGCTTATTTATGTTGTACTACTAAAAAGTCTTATAAATCTTCTCTAAAGGGGTCTCTAGCTGGTTTTTTCTGCCTATAAACTTAAATCAGGATGTTGCCAAGTGTTCCCAGTGGTTCTCTCTTTTTATAAGAGCAAAAATGGAGAACAGCCAGTATTTCATTCAGATTTCTTATTCTGATACAAAACTGAAGATGTAATACTTATGACCAAATGCTAAATATTTGTGTTAGATAATAGTTAGTTAAGCAGGAAGAAAAAGATCATGCACCTCCTGTGCTTCCAAAGGTCTACTAGTATATAAAAATTATCATTTAGTGGTAACATATGAAGAGAATTTTGCAGAATAGTATGCTGTGACTAAAAGCAATTAATTTCAGTCCTAATTCTACATCTAGCTAAACAGTATTTAAGAAATCAAATTCTGCTCTCCTGTGTACAATGTAATATAAGGAAAGTCACTTGCACATAGAACTTATCTGTGATACAGTGGGTATTTCTGAATGATATCCCAATACAGCATTTTGAATATATTTTCTTCTTTTTTTCCTCTGCTCTGAATCAATAATATGTTTATAGACCAATGTCTTGGAGAATGCTTTTCTATTTTTTTTTCATCATGTATGTGTTTTTAAGCTGTGCATTTTATCTGTTGATACAATTTTATTCTCCCCATTGGAGAAAGATTTTGCTACACAAAATGACTCTTTAGTTTACTACCCCTATTCTGAAACGTCTTGCTTTTCCTTTATGTGTATTTACCTATAATTAACAAGCTATTGCAAGGAATTAGGTATTCCCTAGCAAGCTGGCCTTTGCAAAGAAAATCCTTGAAGACAATCAACAAATTGAAATACTGCTCATTTTGTTAGACTGAAATTCCTGATAAATCAATTTGAGGCATACATTCCTATATTAAAGGTTAAAAAATTAAAGTCTTTTGACAGTAATTGAGTGTATTTTCAAGAGGTTTAATTTTGATAGAGATTTTTTTTCTTTCTATTTCATCACGATTTTCTTCAGAGAGTAAATTTTTCATACTACTGACAGACGCTTCACAGTTGGCACAAGTAAGTATACCACAGTCAGATCTAGTTTAAAAGCCTCCAGCTGGAACTTTATTAAGAAATATCATTCCATAAATAGAGCTAATGTTTACTCAGTGCCTTTATATCCATGGAAGCAATATTCACAGACACATCATCGAAACTGCAATAGCTGAGACTGTAAGTCTCCCATCAGTCCTAGTCCCAAAAGAAGGATCAGATGCTTTTGATTAAGATGCCTCCATAATAAATCTCAGAATAGTTGTTGATGTCATTAACATCTGTCTAGTAATCGCAACACTGTTTCTATTTTTAACTTTGAGATAAGACTTGCAGACTGTTTTTTCAAAGGAATTAGCATGCTTGGGTAAGCACCTGAACACCTAACCTACACAGGTGGTTTTAGAAATCGCTTTGATGAGACTTAGATGATTAAGTGTTTTAGCAAATGTACATCTATCTTTAACATACCTTTCAAAAATCTTAGGGCTTAGTCATCTTTAATAACATAATCAAGAAAAAGCATAAGACAAACCCAGACAAAACTATGCCTGAGGACAGCAATATCCTGTCCAGAATACATTTTTCCTTTTCTACATGGTATAAATCATGAACATAAGATGAGTAAGGAACAGGCATTGGAGTTCAGAACATGACAAATCTGCTATTCAAAGAATAGCTTTTCTTACCACAAATACACTGATCATCAAAAATACTGAGAGTTCTTTGAAGAACAAAGCTGCTATGTCCTTTTTTCTAGATCCACTCATTATTAAATCAGCAGAACTATGAAGCAGTGCAATCATAGTTTCATGGTTAATCAGGTGTAGTGGGTGGGAAGATTATTTTCTGTTCAGGTATGAACTGAGTGGACAGCCCCCCTCAGTCTTCATTTACAAAGCTCCGCAAAAATCAAGAAAGGGAAGTTGAAATTCATCAATCAGAGGTTACTGTAAATATTTGAAAGCATTATAAAAGGTTAAGCTATTTTTGCCTATTGGTAGAGGTTATATGAATGCAAGTTTTTATTTATTTGATCAAATATATATTTTCTTAAAGTATCCACTGGACTTTTATGAGTGAACCAAGTCACTTTACCTTTTCAATATGAAATCTTGTAATTTCTGTGGTTACTTTCATCATTGTAACATATCAACATCAGTAACTTCATTTTCAACTGATACTACTGTAAATAAGAAGGAATTAATTCACACTAGCCAAATACCACACAGGTCACTCAGCTGCTTCCAAGAAATCTGTTTGTTTTCTTAAATGATCAATAAAAGCTCAAAACACATCTTTGATCTCTGTTTAGGTTCAGTGCATAGCTCTTCTTTTTTTTCCTGTCACTCTTCTTGACACTAACTTTTTATTTCTCATATTCTTGTAAGCATTAATCCTTCAAGTAAAACAAAATTTAGCTTCAGATCTAGAAAAACTAACATGAGGTAGAGGAAGTTGGACTATGTCGTGGTTTAGGGCTGGGCTGGCCACTAAATCCTGGACAGACGCACTCTATTAGCCCCTTTCCCTTCCCCAGAAGGGAAGAGAAAAGAGAATAAGGGAGAAAGACTTTACGAGTTGGAAAATAAAACTAACAGGTTTAATAAAACAATAATACTAATACTACAGGATAATAATGCAAATAGGAAAATAATGAAATATATACAGATATGTACAAATATATATACAAAACCAATATAAAATCTTCCCCCTACCCTCCCCCAATGACATATACGTCACAAGGGGCTCTGCGGAGCAGGGCACTGGAAAAGTCCCAGACCAGACTCAGCAGCAGGTGGGACCAGGATGCAGGAACACACGAATCAGGATCAGGGGCAGATGAACTAGCAAGGTTCTGCTCAGACCTCAGCCAATGCAGAATCAAGATGCAAGGAAAGGTCTGAGCTGGAAGGGCTCCAAGATGGAAGAAGGGTTGAGACCCTCGTGATCCCTGGGCTTTATACCGAGTGTGACGTATGTGGGAATGGAATACCTAGTTGGTCAGTTTTGGGTCTGCTCCTCCCCTCCATAGGCACAGACACGGCACCCATGGTGAGACAGCCTGGCCTTGAACATACTCTGGCCTTGAAGTACACTCTGTCTGGGAAAAACGTCCTGCTAGTTTTCAGCAAGTTGAGCCACTTAAAAGAGACTGAACTGAAAAGTAAAATTACTAAATAAAAAATTAGTTCTATCTAGCTCAAACCAGGACAGACTGTTAAAGGAAGCCAATTACTAAATTATGTGGAAGAACTATTGACTTATACCACTGATTCTGAATGATAAATTAGTACAACAGAAAAGTTTGTATTCTGAGGAATGGGTTAGGACGGGTGGCAGAAAGGAGTAAGTGTTTTATGAGAAAACGTCATTTTGCTGCCAAACATCATCTTGGTGAGCTGCCACTGCAGGATCTGACTGGTTTGCCTATATTCAAGAATACGTGCTTGGTGCTCTATTGTGTATTTATTATCTTGAGAATGACATCCAGAAGTTAGGTACCTGCCATGTGTCTTGCTTTCTTCTAATCTCTTTGGGTTTTTTGTTTTGATTTGGTTTGGTTTTTTGTTTTGTTTTGTTTGGGATTATGTTGTTGTTGTTCTTGGTGGTGGTGGTGGTTTGTTGTTGTTGCTGTTGTTGTTTTTAAAGATGCTATGAATTAGAAGTTTTTAAATAGTCCTATGTGCTTTCACTGCTTCTTACAGAATCTCAACTTAAAAGATGTGCATGGTTATTGAATCTGTAAGAATTCAGTAGCTTTTCCTTTCACTTCAAAGATATCCTCCCCTTCTAAACTCAAAGAATTCCTTCAGAAAATGATGTTGTCTTTCTCATGCTTTCCATATAGATTTTGTTCATTAAACTCTCCTTGAAATATTTCAACAAATCTTTCAAGTTACAAGATCAATCATTGCTCTTAAAAGTGAGCTGTGGAACATTTTTAAAGTGTTGAGATTGTTCCAATAAGTACAAAAGGATTTTTAATAATTTTACATTGAGGTCACTTCTAACTTCATTAACTTTGCAAAGTTTAAAACTGTAAGTAACTCACAGGAGTTCAATTCAGCTTTTGAAGCAAATGAATTCAAAGACTAACTAGCATGAACACAGACTGAAGTACATCTGTGGATTCTGAGCCCTTGGTTAGATCTGGGATTTTTTTGCTTGTTTATGTCATGGTTTAGACAGTTGTTTTATCACCTGATGACTTCTCCCTACCCAGGGAGGGGAACTGGGAAAAGGAAAGGAGACAAATGGGGTGAAATAGAAACAGATTTAATAAAATTATAATAAGAAAAACAAGTATTAATAACAATATTAATATAAAGTACACAGAGTTATATTCTGCCAATATAGTGTGGGAGTAGGCCTCAGGAGTAGGACAGTAGACCAGACCCTCTTGAGAAGACAGCCATCAAAGAAGGAGGACTATCTCTAGCAAACTCCCTAAGGTATAGTGAACATGATTTTTACAGTATAAAATAATTTTCATTGGCCAGACTAGTGTTAGTTTGGAGTCAACTGGATTTCCACTTCCCTCAGGCTCTGCACCTGTTTATCTCAAAACTGCTAAAGATATTGATCATCACATACCAGCGTGGACCAAATAGTAAAACAAAGTGTCTTATCACTTCTTTGTTCCCACGAAATAGAGTACCAAGATTCCTGTAGAAAAGCAGCTTTTCTGAACAGACTATTGACTCTGAAATTATGTCCCAGTAAACCAGAACAGTGTGTTTTCTTCCTTTTTTTTTTTTCCTCAGATAAACTCCAATTGTTCAATAACTCTTTAAGCCAACAGCTGCATGTGTAGAGCAGGAATAATCTGTGTAGCTAGTCATGTAATGAATTGTCCATATCTTATTTCTGATGTAAATCCTGATTGAAATACTTATTTTTTTCTGATTTCTGCCTACTTGTCAGTATTCCAAATAATATATTTGAAAAATCTTGATGCCAGATAACTTTCAAGTATTCATTATGAGGTAGTTAAATTGCTTAAGAAAAGTTTCTTCTTCTGTCCCCATAAAGTGAAATATTTTTCCTGGAAGCAGTCAATCTTCTCCTATTTGGACATTTAAGATTCAGCATTTCTAATTATTGCAGGGCTAAACCCAAGAACTTTATGGACCGATATTGTAAATTTCAGCCTCCTCATAATATCTGTTGTTATTCTTAGACTTTGTGGCCTCTAAAACTTCACACTTATAACAGCTGTAAGTTTTTAAGAATAGAAGCATTTGGACTACATATGTGAACATTGCATTTATAGGTTTTATGCTAGGGGTGCATGTATCCGTACTGACAGAAAAAGAGGTGAGGAAAATTGATGAATAAAACTTTTGAACATTTCCCTCTTCAATGCATGAAGATCTTAAGATGATGGATCACTGATCAAGATGTAGGAACACTGAAGTTAGTGCTGATAGCCTACCCTGGTTATTATTATCTAATTATTGTTACTTGAGTCCTGCTTTTCAAAAAATGAATGCAGAAAACTCCAGGACAATTTATAATATTTAATAGAATATTTTATGCAGCTTTGCAAGCAGTGCATTTAAGTGCTTTACATTATGGAGTTTGTATTTTAATTTGTTTTTAAATATCATTAAAATCTGTAAAATTATTCAAGCCTGAAAAATATTTCCAGAATTACAAAGGTATATATTTGGAAATGATGACCTGTAGAACAAATCTTGAATTCTGCATAATTTTAGACTTTTGTTTATGACATCATTTAAGCATTCAATTATGTAAAAAGCAATTAAAAGTGTTCTCTGTTATGATTTGAAGTTCATAATAAAACTTGCAAGAAAATTCAGAATCACTGAATATATTTAAAAAGAGGAAAAAAATGCAGAAATGCATTTCCACTTTTATTTCTAATTGTTCTTTTTGAGTATGTATCAGGTACTGCGATGTTTAAAAAGACTTAATTCTTTCTGATTATTCCTATCAACAAACATAAATCTGTGTATGCATAAAACCATGGTATTTAACGATGACTATTACTGCCAATATTATAACTTATTTTTAATTTTTCAATAGATCTCTATCCTGAGACATAACAACAGGATGTGCCTCAGAGAAGAGTAAGTTAAAAAATTCTGTCCTTGATAATTTTTTTCATTATAATAAGAAACTGGATACTGTATCTTAAGTTTCAATAAAATTAATCCACTATCCATTAATTTTAAAAATAAAGGACACTCTCACACTCATATTTACCAAGTCCTACACTGTTTATTCAGACATGACCTTGATTTCGGCAGGAGCTTTGCCTAAGTAACATTCTTTTGAGCATGTTGAATTTAAATGTTAACAGTTTTAGTAAATTAGTATAACATATTTAAGCAGCATTGCTTCTTATGATCGCCTAAAATGTTATGTCTAGAGAAACATTCTAGATTATTTTGTTGCCTCAGGTAACTTTCCTCTAGAAAAGAAACCCAAAGCATGATGAACTATTTTTACAAAACAAGCAAATAAAAAGAAAATTATAAAGAAAAATTATCAGTATCTTTTCATTGATGCACATCTTCCATATGTAAAGAGCATATAGAAGATTATTATTATGTGTTTAGTTACTTATTAATCACTAGACTTTCTCCTTTCTCTATGCCTGAAATGTCTATCTTCTCTGTAGTGCTCAGAAAGTTGCTCTATATTGTAAAAAAAATTGTCTCATATAGTGTACTTGATCAGTTTAAAAATGAAGGATTATTCCTGTCAACATTTTGTAGTGTTTTGCTATATCCTAATAACAGCATGTTCAAATGCCAGTGACTCAATGACATAGCTTCAGCAGAAATTAACAATCTTTTAACTGCTTCATAGTGAGGGAATGACTAGCAGCATAGTCTTTGCTACATCAAGTCACTGCTGAGTCAAGATGTTTTATGCTGTTTTACAACTGCAAAATTAGTGAAATGTAAGTAATATTGGTTTCCAAGTGGTATGATGTTACATTACAGTATTGTCTGCTAATCCTAATTTCTGTTTGTTAAAGATACCTCAAAGTATATCTGAGTAGAAAAAGTGAAGTTACTATAATCCTGCAGTTATAAAAGAGAACATGAACACACTTGATATTTTGGCATTGTTTTGATGAGTTTAAGACTTGGATTTTAGATCAAAGACTAACCCCAGTCCCTAGAGAAACAAAAGTTCTCTAGTCAGGGAAATGAATCTTCTTTCACTGCATCCAAAAAGAAGATGCAAGGGGTCAAAAGTAGACACAATACTGGGAGTAAATCATCTATGCCTGGCTTCTGGAAGAATCTTTCATTCTTCCTTTCTCCAAATATAAAAGCAATTTCCTGTAGCCACTGAAATCACTTGAGGTATATCTTCATTTTGTTTCAACTGTCACAGTTGCATTCCATTCAACAGAATGATATTAATTTTCAACACCTCACTGCTTGAACAAAAATCCTTTTTACCTCAGTTAATGAGTACCACTTTTCCCTTCCTTTTATGTGTTTTGTGAGAATATATTATACATCCAGTCACATTTGCTAAGCAGTCTAAGAGATATGTGGCATAAACCCTTCTGTTTTGGAACTATGCTGCTTTCAGGCCTACTAAGAATTTAGTATCACACTCAATTCATGAATGCGTTTTTTGTTCTGAAGCCATTCTTTACAATTCATAATTGTATCCTGATAACGTCTCAAGATACTTTCACTAGATAGGTAAAGTTCTAATGTGAGGAAGCAAACCAAAATATTTTTTTCTTAAAGTTATTATGATGCTAACATGAGATCATTCATATGCAAAGTCTGAACCACACATTCATGTTAGAAAGATAGCTGATCTTTTCCTAAACAAAGGTATTTTCTGAAAGAAGACTCTATGGATGCAGTTTACTTCATACAGTTGCAAGTAATATTAAGAGGATGTTTCTGACAAAGTAGGATTGAAAAAGGGATAATGAACAGGAAAATGATAGTGTTATGCCCTAAAACAAGTATCCTGATTCACAATACATAAAAAACACCCATTCCAGATATATACTACAGTTTTTTTCATAGAAGCATAGAACAGAATCATAGAATCATTTAGGTTGGAAAAACCCTTCAAATCAAGTCCAACCATTAGCCTAACACTGCCAAGTCCACCACTAAACCATGTTCCTAAGCATCATGTCTACTGCTATCAGCAGATAAAAATAGGTTCACCAATTTATAGACTACTATTTCATGTCAACAGAGGTGTCATTAGAATAAACGTGCTTTCATACTAATTTCAGACTACAGAGTTAAGCTAACAGTAAGTCAACAAAAGTTGCATGATAATATTTGTTAAATTGTAGTTTATCAGGTTAATCCTAGACTGTACTTAAATTTGAAGCACCTTAACAACATAAAAATATATGTTATTAAATTCTTTAAAAAGTGGTTAAACTTAGGAAGGACGATTAAAAAAGAATAGCTTTAGAATATGGGATAACTGGATGCCTAACTTTCTTTCACAAACCAAACTATGTCTTTTTTTTGAAAAATAAAAATGGGAGAGCTGAAATTTAGTTTTTACCTGATTCTACTCTGTCCTGTCAAATGTTTAATGTTTAACACTCACTTTGAATATTTGTTTTATGAGTTAGACTACATGAAACTCCATTAAACTCAATTAACAGAATATATGTATCTTTGAACAATTTTAAGCAATAATGTCTGAAAGCAGGTACGTTTTTAATACTAAAATAATTTTATTGTTTTAAATGGCTTCAGGTTTCAAATTTCATATAAACTGAACGTTTTCTAATTGTTGGTCTATTCAAAAGCTTATCCCCCTTATTATAGTGATAAAAGATATTCTTTCTTATAATAAACCCAATCTAGATCTCTAAAAATATTAGAACTAAAATATTCATAGAAAGATTCCTAGTGTGTTGAAAAGGACAGAAAATTCTTCCTTTCAGCTTGATTATTCTTTTTACCTAATCATGTTATTGTCTAAAGTCAGCTAAACATTTCAAAAATGTTGTTTTCTAAGCATCTTCATCTGCGTCTTCTGAACAGTCAGCGGGA
>NW_010204247.1:14593-21370 GCF_000695765.1 Mesitornis unicolor
ATTCCTTATTTGTAAGTAAAGGTCAACATTGTTTTTGCAACTATTATTATGTAATAATGTAGTTATCATAAAATAAATTTAAACAAATATATACAAAAAAATACTATCATGTAGGTAATAATTTGCAGATAATTGTTTGTCTTTATGACACACTGTCTGTTCCAAATAAACAGAATAAAAATAAAGTTATGTAGTTGAATTTTAGTTTGATAATTTTGAAAAATATTGTATGTTAAAATAAGCTTTAAGGAGATGAATGTAAGAAAGGAATGAAGGAAATAAACTGAAAAAAAGTCTACACAAAAAAATGGTTACTATGAAAAAGAAGTTAGAAGTGCTTAAGTGTTCACAGTTTTGACACAGTCATATGGAAATATGATTTTTTAAAACTAACATTTGTAACCAAATCTGCACTGCTCACCAAAAAGGTGATGATCTAATTCCATTATAATTGTTATTAACTAAAGAATATGAAAGCAGTAGTTGTGTCATCATGCTACAGCATCTGTATCTTAACAAGCTAAGAAATTGTTCTTTAGGCTTTGAAGTATTTTAACATACATATATGTAAATCAGTCTTTCATTGTCAATAAGGATTAGGACCATCATGTTCGTACAATTGTCAGCAAAAGTCTTTCAAAACTTTACTTCATATGAACAGTTCTGAATTAAGGCCCAGTGTATGTACTTTTTGAGCAATAAATTGAACAAATTTCAGTTATTTTTGGGGCTATTGAGTTAAAGATTTTTTCAGTTCTGTGTCTGTATCTCTGCATACAGAAGAAAACTTTCTAGTGTTCTGTCAATATATTTCTGTATTTTTTATTATTTTATATATTATGTGCTCCTTAATTAAATAGATTTTGTTAACATTTTTAATATTTTTTTGTGTATTACAACCAAATTAGTAGAAAGGTAGTAGTGTTATTTCTAAGTGAAAACAACAGAGATAATAGAATAGTTTAGTGTTAGATGTGCTAAAAACCAAGCTATTTAGTAAAATGCAACTACATTCCACCTAAATACCACAGGAAGACTAAATGACATAAACTGAAGGCAATTATATAGTTTCCTAAAATGATTATGCAGCATAATACCCAAAATTATGTACCCAAAAAAACTCTGCCAAAAAAAATGTCTATGGTTTTACCTATGAATCACTTCCTTTTGTCTTTTAGTATCCCAAAGTGACTACAATGCTCAAAACTCTACCACAATCTTTCTACTGTGTCTAGAAAGGTTCTGAAAAATAAGCAATGTTTTGCTTTTATTAACTCCAATGAAAAAACATTATGTTTAGTATAATGGCAAAAGTTAAGATTTGTTAGGCTTTCAAAGACAAATTCCAGATATGTCCTTTGTGACCACATAGGATAACCTCGCTATTTTGTAAATCAAATAGTGGGTGAAAAAAATAAAACAAAAAAAAATAATCAGACAGCTTACATTTTGTGATAAGAAAAAGTAAACTTCCCATTGGGGAGATCTCAACACATGCAACCAAGGTATCTAGAATGGAAATGAAGAATCATAACTTACTAGATGACCTTTAAAGGTCCCTTCCAACTGAAAGCATTCTATGCTTCTGTGATTCTACGTGACAATACTTTCAGCTTCAAGATGGGAACTTCCCTCTCCAAAAAGCACGAACAGCAGACCTCCAGTTTATTAAGAAACTCATACAAGTTCCTAAACATTTTGTAATATATAGCAGGCAACTCAGCGCAAGGTTTTAGCATTGCGCTACTTTTCTGAACTCCACATGTTCAGAAGCCCATAGCCATTACCCCAACATTTGAAATTTAGTAACAGTAACTGTAACAAGGACGACATATTTCCTACACAGCTTCCTACATAGATCATATATGATCTGGTGATATCCATGCGAAAATACCAGTCAGCTTTGTTTTTTGGAAATTATTAATTCACCAAGTTCTAAATTTAATCAATAAAACTGTATGTGAAATGTAGAAGTGAAACTAACTCAAGAGTATCTTACGAAACTTACATGTCAGGTGCTACCAAGTTCATTATATGAATCGGTATATTTCTGTTGCATAAAACACACCTATTTAGTAAACTTATGAAAGTTCTTTCTCAAAAGTCTATTTTAATGTTACAGTTTTTACAAGGCATTGACTTTTTATTAACAATAAAAAAGCAGGACATTAGAATTTGAGATTTTTCTGGTTTGGCACTTAAGATATAATAAGCTTTGTGAAGAAGACTGATTTCAGTTTTTACAGTCACTATGGCTTCACTGAATTTCTGTTTGTTACTTGATTAATTTAATGCATAAAAAAGAATGCAAAACATTGCAGAGGTTTGATAGTGTGATGGCAGTAATATGCAATTTTGTCTAGATCAACATGGTTGTTTCTGATGGTAAGTTTCTGAATAAACAAACTGAAATTATTGCATAAATACAATTTTTATTTCTTACATGTGAAGACAAAGGTAAAGATGAGCTGTGACAGAGTACTTTTCTTCTCTTGTATATGAGTCATATTTGAAGTTAGTAAATGAGAGGTAAAGGAGCTACTTCCAGGTGTCTGCTATACCAAGTCTGAGAGAAGGAAGTTCCTATCTGGTCTGATCCTCAAGGCCAGAAGTCATGTGAAAGGCTTATCTGCAACAAAGATTTGTAGGTTCCCCCCTCCCCCACCTCTCCTGTCTTTATTTTTATTAATCAGAATGTTTCTAGTAGAATGTTTTCTGACAGTCTTAATGTCAGGTTGGAACAAAAATCTAAATGTCCAAATTTTATGGTGATGGAAAAGGCTCTCTGAAGTCTGGATACAAGGAGGTCAGGTGAAGAATTTAAATGCTCTTATCTGGATTTAAAATATTCCCTGAGGTACCTGAAGGTCTGCAGTGTTGTATTTTCCATGTTCAATGCAAAGTAAAGGGTAATAATTACAAATGTATTATGAAAAAAAGTAAAGCAATATAGGTCTTGTCATTGTCCAAACAGTAGTTTTAAAAATTGTTCTTTTTTTATTATTTTAACAGCAGCAAGTAGGCAAAATAATGTAAGTGTAGAAGTTTTGTTTTAATTATGATGTTTCTATAAAGCACCATACATAATATAATTCACTGAAACTCTTTTAACTACGCTTGTTTTGAGGTCTATGCTGGTTTTGCTGATTTTCTTTTTTTTTTTGCGTATTTTTTTTTAGAAAGGGAAACACTACGATTACTATACTTGAAACAATCATCAGATAAAATTAATTTGATATTGTTTTCAGCAGACAATTGCAGACCACCATAATGCTGTATTTTGCCTTAGCCAAAGAGATTAACATCTTACACTATGCGGTATGACCAACAATACTGTTTTCTTGCAGTGCGGAATTTTGCCTGGTCATCCTGGTACTGTGGTTCAGGCAGACAATTTATTTCTTTCTGTATCACAACTGGTGTTTCTACATGTTTACTTATAAATTAGTTCTATTAGATTGTTTTTCTAAGGAAGTCTTTTTTTCAAACACTTAACTCCATGTGTGATTTGAAACTTGATCCAAAGGAAGAAGAGAAGTCACTAATCAAATATTTAAAAAAAAATCTGAAATAATCTTCTCTACTTCATAGTCATAATGGCAGGAATTTCAATATTTCTGCTCAAACAAAAAAGCTGGTAGATATATTTACCAAAGGCCTTATGATGTATGCAATCGACTTTGCAGAAGACAACATTTCTAAAACCTTTACAGTGTCTGGCAGGTGTCATGCATTCTCCTGGGGATTAGTGCTATTCAGGTATCGTCTTTCATTTGAACTTCAAAACCTTTTTCTTTTTTTAAAGACAGCTGTTTAATAGGTTTTGGCAATTAAAACCTTTTTATTTGTGTCATTGTAATAATTACTATGAATTTACTTTTGGGAGATAAATGCTAGTAACTCTAAAGACTATTGTAATTTTTAAAAGAGAAAACAATGAGAAAGAGGTATAAATGTAGTATGAAGCACTAGTATTCCAGCTTTCTAGGTTCTAGATGTGCATGTAAATTTGGGAAAGACACAGGAGATTTAAGAACCAAAACAAAATGGTGCTCGGAAAGGGGATCATTGACAGTTGCTTACAAATTGTCTTTCATTTGGCGTTTTTTTTGTATATAGAGAATAAGTTTAATTTCATAGTATAACTTAAAGTAAACTCAGTATAAAATTAAAATGAAAAAAAAAAGTTAAAATGTCAATAACAGAATTCAGGCTGCCAAAAGATACCTAGTGTATTGGCAACCAATTGGAACTGGTAAGCAGTTTTTTTCCTAGTTTCTAAAAGGAGAAGTTTTCAAGAATCCTGCATCCTCTCTGGTTTACCACGGCTCTCTTGGGTGTTGAATGAAAAGGCAGCTTTTCACAATAGCAGTTTTAGTTGCTTTTGGGGTAGTATTGGGCTACAGGTTTTGTTTGTCTTTATTGGGTATAATGGAGACAAAGAATGGAAAAAGACTGTGAGTAGTTACATTGAGATTTTTGAAGAAATTATAAAATAAGAACAAGGCTTGCTGGCCTATACAGACATCTTAGTGGAGAGTAAGAAGAACAAACAAAAAAGGCAGACTCTGAAAAAGGTGATAAGTGAAATAGGATAGAACCAGAAATGTGAGAAGGATGACAAAAGTGTAAACAAACTTGTACTACCTGATTCACACAATCCACAGACTTGCAAAGCTCCACAAATGCCTATCACAGTTATATATTTTGGTCACCTGGAATATTTTCCAAAGAAAATTCTTGAAAATAGATTTATTTATTTTTTTTTTATGTCTTGAGTTGGTCCACATGCTTCCAACTTACTCTTAGATCTTCCCTGACACACAGATATGTGTTTTTACACTGAGTTACAGACATTTAATCAACACTTAGCTATGTGTGTTTCATATCTTGTTGGTTGTGAAATGTGCAACCTAGTAATATTTACTAGGTTGCATAAAAAAAAATGTTATGCAACCAAGAATTTTAAAAAGTCTTGGGTGAATTGCCAGGCCATTTAGTGGAAAGTGGACAGTTTCCCTATGTGACACATTTAAAAAAAGTAACAAAAAAGAAAGAAAAAACAAAAGAAAAAGAAAAGGTTACTAAAAAGAAAGACGACTCTTACTTAAGAATTTTAATGTAATCTAAAACTTTCTTATACTTTCATAAAATGGTTTGACATTTCATATGCTTTTTTCCCAAAGTGAGGTGCAGTGGTTTTTTGACTTATTACGACAAAACGTGTTTTTTTTGACTTATTACAACAAAACCCCAAATATTAACAAACATTCCGCCGATACGATTACTATGTCATCACTGAACACAATGGCTTCTTATCAATATAAATAATAATTTTAACACAAATTATTTTCTCACTTAATAAGTTTTATTTTGCTTTCTCCACAAACAAATCTGACAGACTAGCTAGAAGAAATGGAAGAAAAGCACATTTTTCTGTTTAATCATTTTTCCAAATGTAGACAGATAGCAGTGTATACTAGAGTTTTTAACCTGATGAATACTATATTATACAATTGCGTGCAGTGTGGTTTGTTTGTTGTTTTATCTCAGTGTACATTCAGAGAGGTAACTGTGGATTATTAATCAGTGCTCTACAGCTGGAATTAATCTGTCTGGCAGTGAAGATCCTTCCAAAAGAGGTGTTCTCTCAGGGAGCTGTGGTTTGAGAGGAATGAACTGAAAGTAAGAAAGCCTAACTGAAAACCATAAACCTCTTCCCTCACTTGCTAGTAGAACCTGATATTATTTTAAAAATTGTGCACTTTTTACTTAAATATATTTTTTTGCCTCTCATAAAATGCCTTGGTTTACATTTTCCTGTATGAAACATGGCTTGTCATTCTGACAACACTAGCATAGTGATGCATCAGAAATTTCCTTCATTTCAGAGGGTTGTTCTAAGATGCACTGAAGCGTGAGGGGAGCTCCAGAATACAAACACAGCTTCATAGGAGTATGGTGAAGGCTTCTACTTTATTGTGAAACACAGGCATATTTATATACTACAGAGGAATACATGCGGCATAATATTATTGGTTCAACTATTCGCATAACGCCTCTTATAATGATTGGTTATATTGCTAACAGCACGCTTTGGTTTTTGCAAGCCTTGCGGTTTCTCTATATCCTTGCTTTAGTTTTCTTTCTCACAGTCTCTTTGTCACCTATTTCCTCAGTTTCTAACCTTTCATTGATACTTAGTTTCTCATTCCCCAACCGTCCTTGGACACAGTGTCTTTCTCAAAGCCTGGATTGTTCATAATACCCCACATTGCAACATGCCCTTGTTGCTCAAGAAACTCCTCTACAAGTCCCTCTTTTTCTTTTTGAACAATCCAGGCCTGTTCTACTATCCATGACATTGTTTTTCTAACACACGATAATAATCATCCAAACATTAAGCATCCTATTATAATTATTAGCAAAAGGATTAGGCCTTTCTCTACCAAAACTCGTAACCATCCTGTTATTCTGAATTGACTTAGCCAATCCCCTTAGGGGATAATTTGTTTCTTTCAGGCTGTGCAGTTTTTCTTTTAGCACAGCCAGCTTCTTGTGAATGGATACAGAGTGATCTGATAAGTTCATGCAACACATCCCTTCAAATTCATCACACCCATGCTGCTCTTGGGCCAGTAACAGAAAATCTATTGCGGCTGTATTTTGTAATGTAACACACCTAACTGAATCTACGTCTAAGATCACACTGCTTTATTTTACTAACCAACAATTCAGTTTCTACTAGACATAGCAACCACACTTATCACACAAATC
>NW_010204248.1:0-763 GCF_000695765.1 Mesitornis unicolor
AGTGCATAGAAGTTGAGGCACATTCTGTAGACATAAAAGGGTAGATACGTTCCTGAAGGGGCGGGAATGGGAGAAGGAGGTGTACTGTTCAGTACTGCTTAGGCTTCACTTTTCACAAATTGTTCATTATAACTGCAAAGCTAGGAATTTGATTGAATGAAGTTGTATTTATAGTTCTATTAGCCTAACTGTGAAGGGACTTAAGATTTTGCTAGCTTTCATTGGTAAAGGAAACAGCTGTTTACTAGCTTAACAATAAACAGAACAAAAAGAACTTGCCTTTTGGAGTTCAGTTATGATTTTGTTCTTTAGGACTGTTGGAGAATTATTCTTCTCCATGTATAATAAATAATTCATTGAACTAAACTGGGTATAGGTGTGAAAAGTCACTGAGTGAGTGCTGGAGTATTCTGTGCATGAGAAAGAACGAAAATGAAAGGCAAAAGAGTTTTAAGTAGGAATGTGAAGATCAATGAGCAAGCAAATCTGTTGTTAATAGGAGTGGAAGAATGAAACTGAAGTAAGTAATGAATCCCTTTTTTTGCCTCTCCATTAATATTGTGCTGGAAAATATTGTACTTCTCAAACTGTCAGAGTGATTTAGGTATTCATGTCACCTTCTGTAATATTTCTTCTCTCAAGATTCTTCCTGAACACTGATGAAATTATGCCTTTGTTAAAAAATTTGGGCAGGATTGAATGGAAAACAACATGGAAGTAAGTTTTAGGTTGTTTCTTTTAATAAAGAGGGTAGTTCCAGTAA
>NW_010204249.1:0-3425 GCF_000695765.1 Mesitornis unicolor
AAACTTTAATTGAAATCCTGTTTGAGCCTAAGTCATTTATCACACAGGTTAAAAAAAAAAAAAGAAAAAAATTAATTTATTACCCTGCCTCTACATGGCTTGCCTTCCACTGTGATACCACTCTAACTGCCTGGGCTCACCCTCCCGCAAAAGAGATGCTGTAGGAATGGAAGCAGCTCACGATTTCTCAAGATTAAAAGATAGCAGCAAGTGCCCCAGGAAAAAAAACTCCCACAGAATCCCTCATGTAATGATAGGTACCTGCTTTATAGCAACTACTGCAAAAAAAAGTGTACATACACACACACACAGTTTTATTAAACATTACAGACCCAAACCTCACAGAAAAATTACGACCTTATTTGCTGTTGCACAAACCACTTGCTCAGCTTCTCACAGTTGCATTTCAGCACAAGAATGTTTTCAGCTGATGTACAAGAAGTTACTACAGAAAAATTATTTCTTTACATGCTCTTGCAACATAAAAAATCTTACATGAATCTATCCAAGGCAAAATATAAAATGACATGTCAAAAGTACAGGAAAATAGTGGACTTATTTGAAAACTCGTACTTCCAGGGGAAAAAAAAAATCCTCAAAGAATGAAACCAGGGCTTCCTCACAAAAATATCAGAAATATTATAGTTTTCACTCCATGGTCATCAAATTTAAGTGAAGATTTTTCTTTTTTTCCTCTAAGACAAATCTGGTCTGCCTTGTCTTTCTGGAGAATTAATGTATACTGAATGTACACAGTTCAGAATGGGAAAGCTTTTATACCAGCCAAAACAAAGTTCAAAAACCATGAAACTGTACCAAGAGCTAGGCTTCATGTGGCAACGGCAAAGAAACAGTGATTTCTTAAGCAAAGCTTCTTATATATTTGAAAATTAAGTTGATACTTTTATGTAGCATTATAAAATAGGTTTTAAGGAATACGTATTTCATTTTTCTGCATGTAATGTGTCCCTAAAACAAAGGACCTTTTCATAGGAAATGTCCCCTAATGCTTCATACAGTATCTTCCATTTTCTGAGTGGTAGTGCATTTTCCAAAAAGACTCCAGTGTTAATGTACATTCAATTACTATTAAAAGATGGGAATGGTTTAATGAACATTTAAGATTGTTCAGTGGGTCACAAACTATCCCCATCAGCATCCAAAACATCTCCTCTCATTTGAGAAATGGCTTGCAAGGAAACAGCTCATTAGAACTTTAAAATACAGTTTTCTTGGTAAACTTTAATTCCATACACATAAACAGATCAGTGTAAACCAAAGGAAAACTTAGTAAGGCCCATAAATAAGTAACATCCTCTTCCAAATGTTTTTTGCATTAGGTCCTTCCAGAAGATTTGGAAGAAGGACTTAGGGTTTTTTTGTTGTTATTGTTTTTAAACCAACCACATCATGTATAATAGTAACAGGACTAAAGAGGTCCTTATATAAGAAATTAAGACACTATTTCTTCCATCTCTTAATGGTCTGAAGAGTTTTTGTTCAAAATGAAACTGCTTGGAATGTGTCACAGGTTGGCTTCTTATTAAAAACTTTTAATGTCAATTATTACCCTTGAATCCTACACCAGGAAATGCAGACAGCAGCAGTTTGGTTACTTTTCTTGTTTAAAAAACAATACCATTACCAAAGTTTAGCTTTAGAAGAGGAAAAACAAGTACAAGCACTCAAAAGAACTGCAAAAGTTTAAAATTCAATCCTTAAAGTACTGCCTAGTGACACTGCTTTTGACTACTTTGGATTGTCCTTAATTGCATTAGCAAAGTTAATACAACCTGTACGTGAACACCAATACTTACTTACCTTTCATACAAGTCACCTTTAAAAAAAATATTTCTATATTTTTAAACAAAGGTTGACTTTGGTTCTTAGCAAAAGAAGACATGCTTTTTTAGTTGTTTTATAATTTTTTTAAGGGAAAAAAGAGCTAATTTATTATTCGCCCAAAACCACCATGCATAAACTATACTATCCATAAGCAGATGATGCTGTTATTTTCCTACTAATCATCATCACAATCACCCACCAAATTGGGTAAATCTATTAGTTTCTAATTAATTATTTATAATAGTAATTAATAGGTTATTGCTTTTATACACTGAGATAGCAAAATAGACATACTGCACCCAGAAAGCCAACAGTATCCTGGGCTGCATTGAAAGAAGCGTGACCAGTGGGTCGAGGGAGGCGATTCTCCCCCTCTACCCCAGTGTTGTGAGAGCCCCCCCTGCAACACTGTGTCCAAACATGGGCCTTCAGCATAAGAAGGACATGGAGCTGTTTGGAGTGAGTCCAGAGAAGGCCACAAAGATGATCAGAGGCTGGAGCACCTCTCCTGTGGAGACAGGCTAAGAGAGCTGGGGCTGTTCAGCCTGGAGAAGAGAAGGCTCCAGGGAGGCCTTGTTGTGGCCTACCAGTACCTGAAGGGGCCTACCTGGGGAGGGACTTTCTACAAGCACATGGAGTGACAGGACAAGGGGTCATGGCTTCAAACTGAAAGAGGGTACATTTAGATTAGATATACAGAAGAAATTCTTCCCTGTGAGGTGGTGAGGCCCTGGCCCAGGTTGCCCAGAGAAGCTGTGGGTGCCCCCTCCCTGGCAGTGCTCAAGGCCAGGTTGGACGGGGCTTGGAGCAGCCTGGGCTGGTCGAGGTGTCCCTGGCCATGGCAGGGGTTGGACCTGGGAGGCTTTAAGGTCCCTTCCAACCCAAACCATCCTGTGATTTTAGCTAAGATAAAGATTCAGTCACTTTGAATCAAACTGAGATGGAACTGTTTGTTTAGTGAAAAAAGCTACATTTTCTTCAATGCACTGGTCTGACGTTAGGATAAAAATCTAAGACATTGTTGAGATGTTCAGAATTTAAAAGATTCCTATTTCTAACATAACTACATCTCTGATAGGAATTCAAAGTGTAAGCAATATTAGAACCAAACAGATTAAGCTTGTTTATGCATCTGACACATGACTGATGTAACAAGCAGCTTGTATGAATGAGAATAAATTGAGCACTAGACTCTTGACACTGGTTTTAAATTAAATTATACTGCAAGTACCAAGAAAAAAAAGCTATGAAAGTGTGAAAACTCCTCGCTCACATTCTTCCAGAGAATCCCATGAAAATCAGAAGATATCATAATATTTACTTGCATCAAAGACACAAAAGATATTCTTGGCCAACCAGATATAAGAATTGAACAGTATAAACACACGTAATTAGGAAGCACAGAGCTGTATGACCTCCAGTACAGGACTTCAAGTAATAAGGAAAAAAAAATTAAAAATCCCTGCATTTCATTCATTTCTGCCACTCATCTGCTGTGACCTTGAGCATGTCATGTTGTCCAGCCTCACTCCATCTTATCTAAACTTACCATGAGACTTTTATCAAGGACATCTTCCCTA
>NW_010204249.1:3456-8481 GCF_000695765.1 Mesitornis unicolor
CACGTATTTACACAGCGCCTTTACAGAATGGGACTGTAATTCAACCAGGACATATAAAAACAACTCTAGAAAATAACAGTATATATGTATACTTTTATATAAAACAGGATTTAAATCTATTTTACCTTTGTAAGAATGACACCAGAAATACAGATTTATGAATACTGAATTGGTTCCTATGTGTTTTTTAACTTATACTAAAGGAAAACATTTTTAAAAAGAGACAGGCAAAATGGAAGTTACCCAGGGGTCACAGTATAGGACTATTTTAAGCTATCCTTCAGACATTTCAGCAAAAATCGAATAGTAGGTGCAGCCTCTCATGATGTGAAGTCCACATCATAATTTGCATCATTCTTGCGCATGAATTTTGAAGTGCCAATACAATGGACTCATTTATAGACTGTCAAAGATCTTGGTGAGACAGTGCTGCCACCATAATTTTTCTTCTTAAAAAGGTGTAATTTTAAACATTAGTTGATTATCATGATGTATTATTACCAATTAGATTATATCAACTCACACGTAGTGCTCATAAGTACCTACTAATTATATGTAGAAATAAAGTTGCCCAAAACAAGCCTTTGGGGGTGAGGGGAGGACATTTTTACGTGGCTAATAAAAGCCACCATTCTTTCAGCTAAAGCTCTACTGAATTAAATGGGCCTTTGGTATATTACTAAAAAAATTAGAACAATTTAAAATGTATTTTTAGAGAGAAGTATTTGAATGAAGTGTCACACATGTTTAAAAAAAATAGTGAAAACTGCCAAACACCTTGTTCTAAATACTGTACTGTCTTTGTTGAAACAGTTTGATTTTCAAGCTGTCAGAGTTGTATTAAATTAAATGCTTGGACAAGAAAAACGTTTTACAAAAATTTATTGCAACCATCAAATACTTAAAGGCATTCTGTATTGAATACACTATTAATTTCTTAATAAACAAAACTACTGCAAACATTAAACAGTACCATTTAAAAGCTCAGAAGGACCAATAATAGATAATTACACAACATAAGATGAAAGCATACAGCACTGTATGTCATATTATGACCCACTTGGCAAAGATGATTTCAAGACTATTAATATTCATGTCATGCACATCCAAAGGTATTCAAACAACAGAACTTCTAAACTAGAGACCTGCAAACATGAGAGTCCCCACACTACAAACACCCGGTAGGTACTACATACCCTCTTTGGCCTGGAAGAAAATAGGCAACTCATCCGAATAGTAGGTAAACTATTTAAACACTTTGTGTTGAGCAAACAGAAGAACAAGCTTTTAACTTCTTAAATTTTGTTCCATCTTTCCACATTTTATCTATCTAATTTTGGTGCCAAGTACAATGCATTATGAATGCAAAATCAGACTGCAGTTACCAGTTAACATGTCTGAAGGTTGACAAAACTGTTTATTGAACATATATTCAATATATTGCCTAAATAAAAACTTCAACAAAGATTTCAGCTTAAAAGCAAAGGTACAGAAACTGATTTTTAAACCCCAAATTCATATTACTTGATTGGTTTGTTATCAGTTGGGTTAACTCATTTCCCAATACAGTTCTTAAACTGTATTATAATATAATATAAACTATATTGTAATTAAAATCTGTAACATTTGTGCGGTAAACACTGAACTTTGACAAAAGTGTGTTGCCTTAGTTATCAACCTGAAATACTTAAGAAACCAAAAGAAGAAAAAAAATTATCAAAACAGAACTGAAATTAAAGTGTAATTTAAAAAAATAATAACCAAAGTTTACATGTTCTGCTTATGACCCTGTGCTGTCAAGTCCCTAGAGAGCATCTTTCTTTAAAAGCTGAATCGCTTGATTTAATTTGATGACTGAAAACAAATGAGAACTACACCAGCAGCAATATTTTTATGCCAAACTGAGGTCCCTAAAGGATATAAAACAGTGTTTTGAAAACTGACTTCAGCCACAGATCAAAGCATACAACTCTGTGAAACAAAGATACATACTCTAAACTAGTAAGAAACAGAACAAGACTCCATCAGCAACTGTGCAAAGCTGTGAAGCTGGTCCCATACATGCTATTAAGGCCAAAAAATAAGCAGTTTCTGAAATACTGTATAAAAATTTGTTGGACAACTCTTTAATCTAACTACAACAACTTCCAGAAAGAAACTGTGGCTTGTAATTGAGCAATACTTCACGTGGTGCATTCACTCATTAGGAAACAAAGCTTTTATATTTTCTAGCCAAGCTAAATTTGAGAACTACAATGGTACTGGTAAAATATGACATGTCCTAACTAACTGTATCTTACATAAATTCATTTTTATTGAACTTGAAACTGAAGCAATACAGGTAAGCCACAGTTCTGAGAACATCTATGCAATGATTTAAAATGTGTATGTAGAATTCTTTGACACCAGTCGAGCCTATGCACAGTGCTTGTAGAATCAGGGCCTCAACTACCACGTCAGTCACTGCAGGCATTCTTCAGCCGATTCAAACTCAGCTTAATTAACAGCTAAAAATATCTAACACTTCTTTCCCCACATTTGTGTTTTCTCTTTATGGAGAAAACGTGTTTCAATTAAAAAGACAAATTATGGAACAGTAATAAACCAAGTTCAATCTGAAAAGATTTTAGCACTGCATATTGCCCATATGCAAATTTCTAAGTTCTAGTCACATAACTAGCCGATATCCCCATTTATGAGGTTTTTACCTGCCTAAAGGAACTACTTATCACAAACCTCACGCTTTCAATCGGAACATAAAATGGACAGTGCTGCAGTGCGTTTATAACACACCCTACGCAAGGTGTGTTAGCTAACACTTCTAAATGCTTTCTTTGTATTTCTGGATTTTGGCCTCTGTTTTCTGGCCCCTTGTTCAAGCTTGCGGGAAGCCCGTGAGCGAGTCTTTACAAGGCAGGCAGTCGTGGTTTTTACAACCTGCTTGCTCTTCCGTTGCGCCGCTTTGCGCTCACGCCTAGGGTGTGTTATAATCTTTTTTAAGTCCTTATGGATGGTATCATACCTATTCTCAGGATCGTCATCATCATCATCTTCCTCCTCCTCCATCGGAACAGCCCTTGATTTAGTCTCTCCCTCATCTCCTGGGGGAGGAAGGTGAAACAAAAAACCAGAACACATGAACACTTCAGACATGGAAAATCAGCAATAAACACCACAGCTCACGAACTATAATCTCCACCGAGAATCCCCTTATAAAAATAGCTTAGCAATACCATCGCTCTTCTACTAACACGAAAGCCAGTTACCTTATCTTGACATATAAAAATAAATATTTTTACTAATAAAAGTACCGAGCTTTTCAAGCAACGCTTTTATCCATATTATGCTTGCTACGACACAAAATTTGCAATTCTTTCCAAATGTGAAATTTGTTTTTTTTTTTTTACACCAAAACTAAGAGACTAAATACTCCACTTCGGAGTCAGAAATTAAGTTTCCTAAAAAGTTTTATTAGCTCCATTTCAGAAGCTCCACTACTCAATTTGTGGAAATTGAAAAGGTGGCCCAAGCAAATGCATTACCAACTCACTGAACTTATGAGCTACCCTGCTGCCATTAAGAAGCTCTCAAGAACAATAAGCCGTGCCTGTCTTTCCTTTCAGAGTACCAAATACAATGCATGTACATTTTGTGTATGCGTGAAGACTTAGGTTTTGAAAACTACATGTGCTATCCTTACTGCAAGTAACTACAATTCCTAAGTGCTACTGCTTATTTTCTACCTGTGTCAGTCAAGTTTTGACTATTTCCAAGGACAAGGATTCCAAAATTTGGCAGGGCAACCAGTTTCAGGCTTTGACCATCTGCAACGTAAATTTTTTCCTAGTGTCTAGTAAGAGTTTTCCTTGTCAAAACTTGTACTCACAGCCTCTCGTCCTTTCACCATGCATCCAGCTCAGCCTTTTCTGTAACTACTCGTTAGATGATTAGAAGAGAGCAATTAAAACTCCCCATTTTTAGCATTCTCTTTCCAGGCTAAACCAGCCCACTTCCCTCAGTCTAACTCTGCTGTCAGCCCTCCCACACCACCTCATTTTTCCGATTTGTACACTGTTACCCGTCTCTCCCACCCAATCGTTATCCAATCTTTCCACATGTGACTTGCAAATAAAACAACCATTCTCACCGCCTCGGACACCTTCTGATGTATTACAACCAACCCTTTCCTCCTGGGCCATTCCGATACCAAGTCTATGAACATACACTCTACATGAGCAATTTTATTTGCGAAGTATTTTCTCTCTGATGGACGAGTGATGCCGAGAACTGTTGCATATGAGTCACTTTCAGCGAGTGTCATCAATTGTCTATCTATGGGGAGTGTTTTAACAGCCATGGTAGTTACCACAAACAAGATAATAATTTAATACTATGCAAACCATTTATTATTTGCAATCTCCCCCAGCAGTGGCGTCACTGGGGAAAACACTGTTTTGGCAGCCATCAAGGAAAAGCCCTAAAAGTCCCAGTATTACATGCACAGAGATGCAGTTAAACTTCCCTCATCAGAGGACCTTGAAAAACAAACATTACAGGGCTGCATGACACCCAGAACAAGAAACTTCTTTTCCAACTGTTACTCTACAATGACACAAAACACAATTAACCAAACACTGCTGTGTTACACGGCTCCAAGTCCAAAGCAGCACAGCTCCTGTGAAAAGCAACCTTTACATCTGCAAAGATCAACAACTCTCCAGAAACTAAACTGCAGGAAAACTTAGGGAAGAAGTGGGTCAGGATCAAGTTGGTAGGAAAAAGGACAAACATTATGTTTAATTTGAAAAATAGGTGTTTTGGTGGTTTTTTTTGTAAAAACAGGTTATTTTTGGTTGGGTTTTTTTTCTTTTTTGGCAGGGCAGAAGGTGGGTTTTGTTTTTGGGAGTTGCTTTGTTTTCTTAAAAAAATTACAAACAACAACGTTCTCATTTTGCATTTAGCAAGAAGAATAATTATCACTATTAAACCTGCTATGAAAACGAGCAGCGATGACAGATTCCTGCT
>NW_010204249.1:8512-24060 GCF_000695765.1 Mesitornis unicolor
GACACCAGCTGCTGTAAGGCTACACTGGGTCTTGTGAGGCGCAAAGATCAGCTACTTGATCTTTAAAATGTATGCTACAGTGCCCGAGTCTTCAGTCATCTCTAGTGCATAACCATGAATTCACCAGATACCTGCTGCTTAAAACCAGCTTCTGCTTCCTTTTTTTCCCCTCACAAGTGACAAGCTGCAGAAATCAAAATGGGTGCTTCCAAATCAGTCGTTAGAAAACCCAACTGGCTGCAAATGCTTCAATGTATAAATAACTACTTATGAATATTTTCACTTCTAGATTATTAAATGTTACCCAAATCTCACACACTTCCTCTATCAGGACATGAATAATATGTGTAGATGAACATCTTTTGCACACCTGATGACTGACAAAATCCTGCACCAGCAGAGAGCATTAAATTTTCAGTCACTGGCATAATTTTCTGCTCATCGCTGCTTCCATCACCCGTTGAATTCTGCTCATCATTTTCTTCCTTATCAGATGAGGAAGAGGAAGTGACAACCACCTTCTTTTTTGCTGCTTTCTTCTTTAAGTTACTCTTTTTACTTTCTTTCATTGACCCTCTTTTCATCTTTTTCTTAGTGTCTTCATAAGACTCCTCATCAGAAGAGGACGAGTCATCCCGTTCTTTCTTGGAAAGTTTCTTTTTGTGACTCATTTTTTTCTTTTCTTTAGTTTCCCTTTGTTTTTTACTCTGCACAGCATCTTCAGAAGAACTCTCCTCTTTCAGGGGAGATTTCTCAGCATCGGAGGATAAATCAATCTGTACTTTTTTAGATACCCTCTCTCTTAAATTCTTCCTCCTCTTTTCTCTAAACACTCGTTCCTTTTTAGTTTTGTCATTTTCAGAAGAATTGCTACTTCCTTTCTCCGGAGATGATTTTTCAACATCAGAAGAGGAATCATCTTGTTCTTTCTTGTAACTCTTCTTTTTCAATTTTTCAGATTTCTTCACTTTGCTTTCTGATCCTTTTCTATTCCTCAATCTGGTTTTTGGAGAATCCAAATTGTGCTCTTTCTTTACAGGTTTCTCAGTACTCTCTGAAGAAGAATCCTCCTGGGCCTTTTTCTTCTCCAAATCCTTGTTCTTCTTAACTTCAGCCAGCTTTCCACCTTTAGGACAACTCTCCTCTTTCTCTGGTAAAGACTTCTCAACATCAGAAGACTCATCGTGTTTTCCCTTTGCAGTTTTATCTTTTAAGTCCTTGTTAATCCTTTCCTTAGCAGCTGACCCCTTACCAGTTTTTTTCTCTGTAGAAGAATGATTCATCTTCTTCTCTGCAGAAGACTTTTCAGCAGCATCATCTTCAGAAGACTTCTCTCTCTGTTTCTTCAAATTTGCCTTTCTCTTACTGCTTACTTTTTTCCTCTGCTCTTCTTCAGAGGAATCATAACTATCGTCTTTTTGTAAGCATTTTTTCTTCGCTTTTTTTGCAGACTCAATTTTACTCAAATTTTTTATTTCTTTTTCTAATTCAGAATCATAGTTTGAAGAATCTGAATAGTTTTGTCGTTTCTTTTTAGCAGCAGCGGAATTTTCAGCTGATTTGTCTCTTTTAGCATCTAAATCTGAACCAGAACTGGAACTTTTTCTTTTTCGCTTTCCGTTTTCATCCTTTACCGGTTGATCCTTTACAAAATTTGAATTCTGCTGATCGTTCGTCAGTGCTTCACTATTGCTGTCAACATCTGAAGAACTGTGACTCATCATAGCTACTTCTTTAAGAACAGCTGGCATCTCATCAGAATCAGAGCTATGATCTAATGCATATGGCTTTTTTGATTTAGAAAGTTTATTAGGGCTAGGACCATCAACAGTACTGTCAGAGGAATTTCTTTTATCATTCTTCCTCCTTGGTTGTTCCGATGACTTTCTCTTATGTTTTTCATTACACGTGCCATTGCTCTCTTCTTCCGAATCCGACATTAAGGGACTGACATCTGTTTGGCGCCGCAGAGGCGTGGTCTTCACACGCGGTGATCTCCTGAGATCAGATTCCTCTGCAGGCGAGACGGTTTCATTCTCAGTGGAAGCTTCACTGCCAGCACTATGGTTCTGTTTTACAGAACCACAGTTTTCTGCTCTAGGTACTACATCAACATCCTTACTCCCCTTTTCAAGATTGCTGTTGCGATCTTCAGCTTTAACTGTGGACTCCGAAAGGGAAACAGGAGTCAATTTTACAATCAGTTCTTTCGTTCCTTTAGCCGATGATTTTAACTTGGTACCACTTTTGGTATCTTTCACAGGAGCATTCGATTTTGTATTTGGAGTCTCATTATCTGCTCCTGTATTTCCATTGTCTTGCTCATCGGATGCAGCCTGGATCTCCATGGCAGATTCTAGCGTCTCAAAAATATCTTCAGGAACAGATGAGGGAATGGACACTATATCCATATCCAGAGCCTCTGTACTATTAGGTTCATACTGCGGCTCGTCATTTTTGCCAGACTTTTTACCCTCCCCAGAAGCATGCTTGCTATCTGTTTGCTGCGTTGTTGGAACACTTTGATCCATGGGCTCACTGTCAGGCTGTTCTGATACAACCTTTTTTTCTGTCATTCCAGTGTCACCCTCTTTTAATGCCACAGAGTCCTTTCCGTCATCTTTTTTCACCTCATTTTTTTCTGATCTAACATCAGGTTTTTTCTCTTTGGTATTTTTATCTTTGATTTTAACATTCAAAGCTTGAATCTCCAGGTTCAGACCTTCTTCTAGTGCCAGATGAGCATTTTTCATGTCACTCAAGACAGATTTAAAAGCTTTTAGCTGACAAAGTTGCATGGTTGGGCTTATTTCTACATTTTCTGCAACTTTTTTCAAAAACCTTACAAAGCTAGCATTCAGATTTGCTGTAGTTTCTACGAGCTTTTTTGTTTTTTTAAGCAAGTCTTTTGGCACCATTAGTGCTTTATAAGAATACGTTAGTGACCCTGAATATGAATCATCCAGTTTTTTTTCTTCACCATTACAACTTGAATTATTTCTCTTTGGAGAAAACTTGGCTGTGTGGTCATATATTTTACTTTTTTCACTATCAACTCTGATCTTTTTTTTGTTTTGTTGCAGTAACTGTTCCAAATTTTCAAAGACACTGTCACACGCAGTGACCAAGTCCAATAAAGGCTCTGGATGGCAAATGTAGCAGTGCCACTGGTTATTTTCATCCAGTATAGTTGAGAGCTCCTTTCGACCCAGGTTGCGCAAAATGCACTTTTTACAGAAGGCGTTATGGCAAAAGTCACAGCAAATCAAATTTCCACCTTCAGCACACCACCTGAAATGAGACATAAGAAATGTAAGGGTCTTATCTCCATATCAACAAAGTGACACATTTGAGAACTTCACATATTTTTCACTATTTCATAAATAATTTGCATTTTAAAAATTCAGGTGATAAACAGATATCCATTCACTGAAAACACTATTAGACGCATGACTGAAAAGCACTCAGCTGGGAAGTGGCAAGCTGAAATGGTCAGTAATATCCAAACATAATTGCAGCATTCATTTTAAATCAGAGAAAAAAATAATTGCATTTTATTTTCCCTGTTTCTTCTGAGAGTTAGAAAAAAAAAGTTACTTTTATTCTACAGCAAAACAAAAATTAGCTCGTCTTTCTAGTCTTAACTGGTGTATTACTACTGCAGGCACATATGGGGAAAAAATAGTGGGGTTTGGTCTATGTCTAGACTGCAGTGTCTGTGATGAAGGCCTGAAGAGTGGCTGACAAGTAAGCTTCCAGGCACCACACATCACACAAATTTTACCGGATTACACATTTAGGTATCTGACACAGGGACAGAGAAGTACTTCAGTATTTCAGAAGTGGGAGACACACCTGCAAGAGTAAGTTTCTGTGGCTCACGAGGTTTAAAATGTCAGCCTCTATATCCACCTTTAAAACGTGTAAGGTGGCACGCTATTTAGTTAAAAATGTGATGTCTTACAAGTGCTTGCTGTTGGATTTCTTTATAAAAATGGGTTTCTGTTAATTACTAAAACAACAATCAAATAGTTACAAAAAACACGGGCTTCTGCATTTCTTGGTGAGAAACAACTGTTGATTAAGCTCTTATGTACTGGTCTTTATCTGACAATAATTTCATTATTGCAAGAAAACAAAACAAAACAGGAGCGCTGTGGGTGTTATTTCAGATTCTGTACACTCACCTGCACTGTTCATCCATTCCATCTGAATCACGGCTAATGTCATCGCTCATGTAATACTTGTAGCAAGTCTGTAAAGAAAGATATGACAAGGAATTTTTTAATTAAATCTTGACTGGACTTCAGTAATTCATACGATATCAGCACGTATTGCAATCAAGCCATTAAAAGCAGCAGCTGCAAGGTCTTCAGCATTCTAACCCCTTTACATTTGTGTTAATCTAAAAACCATCTTCCATAGATATAAAAGGTCCTAAATAACTAATTCTTATTTAGATGGCTCAAGGTTTATTTGAAAATTAATCAGGCTTTTCTTTGATGGCTGTGCATTTGCATATTTTAAACTGAGCGTTTCTCTTCAAATCTGTAAGCTTTTTTCCATCTATTTCCTACGTAAATCAACACCACAACTTTCCCGACACAATTAATTCTACATAAATTACAATTTTCAGCTGTGTGCTCCTTATGTTAGTAATCTATCCCATAAGGCTTTAAATAAAAACGTCTTCAGTACTTATCCTGATATTATCCAAGGCTTCAATTTCCAGGTGTAAACTAAGCATTTTCATTGAAAAAACTGTAATAGTAAGAAAAAAATGACACACAACTCAGCCAGTGGTAGCAGTGACTTCAGTTGCTGAATTCTTTAAACCAAATTTTGAACGTGTGTGGTTTTTTCCCCAGTTGCTAGTAAAGAAGGTTCTCCCAGACTCGAAGCTCTACTTTGAGCAGGGATTAATACAAGCTATTGGCTAAATTCTGTCCTTTTACCTAGTGAATCAGTGAATTCAGAATCCAGAAGAGGCTTCAACACCTGAATTTAAAATGATGATACCCCTCTAGCTGGAATATACGCCTGTTCAACTAAACAAAACAGACGACAACAGTAACCGAAAGAACAGTAAAAGCTGATGTTTAACACTTGACAGAACATTTATAGTCAAAGGAAAGCAGGTTATAAGGTCTGGTAGGACCTAAGCAGGAGAAAAATAAGGGAAGAAGTAGGTACAGACAGTAATGAAAGCCATGGAGTATGCAGGTCAGGGAGCTGCATCCCCAGCTCGCACATTAACACTAGGCCATGTTCAGTTTAGAAGATACAGAAAAATCAAGGGAAACAACACATGATAAAATTATCTAGAGCTCACAGTCAAGAGCTGCTATTGAACCCAACACCTCAAACAAGTTTCAAAAATGAACCAGATCACTTGCATGCATTGCAAGAACACGTACAGCTACGTGTTAACGATTTTCAAGTCTAGGAACGAGTTAGGACTCCAATGAAGACTGAAAACAGTCATCCTGTAAGCTGACTTTTCTGAAGCGAATTTTTTAAGAGAAACAAGCCAGAATGAACAGAAGCAATGAGCCACAACATCTGACTAGTTGGACATGCCTGAGAGAGTATGGCAGCTGAACACGAGAACTGGGGGAGAAGCAGAAGGAGGGAAGAGAAAGAGAATGCTAAATGTGCATTGTAACACAGATCTGTGTCTATCTTTAAGATACCTTTATAAATACAGAATATCTACACAAATACAGACATATCGCTGTTTCTCTCTGAAAATTAACCACAGTAAGGGGCAGGGGTGTTTCATTTCTCCCCCGTCCCATACCTCTTCCCATTGCAGGCAGCTTTGGGCCTAACTGAGCCACCATGAAACCACCCATGTAGCTGGTTTTGGGTCATGGACCAGACCGTTATCACAGAGGCTGCCATAAATTAAGCTGAGCTTAATTAATTAAGGAGCTGTACACAAATGAAACTGTGATGGCTTTGAAGCTACTTTTCAACCTCTTATTCCAATGTTGGTTTACATGCAGTGCAATGTTTTACCAGGAGCTCCAGAATTGAATCTGCTCTCATAACGCATTGTGAGTGGGCAGAAATTTCTAACAGATCATTTAACATAAAAAAACAACTAATATTACAGCCTTAATACTGTAAAAATAAATTACAAAGAAATCACAATGAGTTTAACTGGGGTATAAGAAAACAAGAATATCAATTTCTAAGCTGTATTTGCCTTTTTGTTCTCCGTTTTCAGTTTCATAATTGTAAGTTAAAGACTGAAAATTTATTGGCTAATAACCAAGAACTACTCCAACAAAAACCCCACCCAAATCAACTAATAGGACATTTCAAACAACAACCACCAGTACAAACTGTAGAACTGTTTACCACATACCTTACAGATAAGAACTTTCAGTGTAGGATGTCTGTAGATTGAATCCTTTTGAAAATGGTTGACCTGTTGCCCACAAGCTGTACAGTTTACAATTCCATGTAGGCCTTCTTCTATAGAGAGGATTAGAAACCATGCATTAATTGTTTTAATTTTTATTTTTTACGCTATCTGTATATACCCGTTTCATTTTCTTAAAATATTTTGGCCTGTTAGGTTTCTTTATATGTCTTTATTTCTTTACCAGCCAGAATTAGAGAAATCTTTCTGTAACCACTTGCCATTTGAAGACTGAAAGAATTTTCCTCTAATTTCTATACTCCACTTGAGGCCAAGATGCATTTTTTTTTCCTTTGAGAGATTTAACATGGATTAACTGGTCACCTTGTGAGAGCACACCTAAATAAGAGGCATCACTAAAACTCTTTCAAAGCAGCGCTGATATTGTGCACAACCTTCCTCATTTAATCTTTGTTCATAAAAGACCATTTTAATTCATCTTTGTATTACGGTATTTCACATACAGTCTTAGTTTCTCAACAAAAAATACTGGAAACCATTACAGAAGATGCATTAAATCCTTCTTAATAGTGCATGAAAAAGCTTCAGGTTTTTTTTTTAAATTATTTTTGTTCTCTTCTTAATGGTGGTGTTTGTTAGATTGGTTTTTTGTGAAACGACAACTTTACTATAACACATCCATGCTCACAATCTTGCTGATGGCTCCCACAGTTTGTGTACCACTTTGCTGCTGTATTTATGTTCAGTCAAGAAAGTGTTTCTTTAATGTCAGCCCCCCAATTCACTTTGAAACTTGGTGAACTTGGGCTTGGGAGGCTGTTCAACTGACTGATGAACACTGTGAGATCATTCTGTTTTCCACAGCAACGATGCTTTCAAGAAAAAGGAAAATAATTTGTGAAAGCCCATACACTTAGTTCATACACTTTCAGAAGTTTAAATTTGGTATCAAGTGGACAGAGGGTTGGTATGGGCTCACTTAGCTGTGACTTGTCCTTTCTGCCACGTTCAGCAAGGAGTGCAAGGAAATGAACTCAAATGTTAACTCAGTGCTTACGGTCTAAGTACAGACTACACATTTTTTTATTTCTTTTTTTTTAAACAAACACTACCACAGAATTAGAACCAAGCACCAACACCACAATGTTAAGGAGCTGAATGCATGTTCTCAAAACAAAATACAAGCTACTGGCAATTTGCTACTGAAGCACAATCTCAAATAGCTTACAGGCCAGTAAGAACAACTACTACACCCTTGCAACTCTGAAAATAGCAGGTCTGAAGTTTTGAATCCAAGACTTAAATTGAGCTTCAACGCATACAGAACTGCATGGACATGTCCACTGCTCGTGGACTTGCAAAGAACCTCTTATCACCTCAAAAACAGCTCAAATGTCTGTTTCAAACACTGCTGGTAAATCTCGAATAAACACCTCTGTGGTATCACACTACTTGGAAAAGCACATCACATTCTGTTACACCAAGCAGCACAGAGGCCTACCCAGGCTTTGGCAAACATCACAGCCCTCAAATGGGTGTAAGAACCACAGAGCGTAGCAGCCAGCTGAAGGACAACAAACTATTCACTGTCAACTCCCAATCCATTTCTTCCTCCTCTACAACTTGAAGGGGATGCACTTCAGCCTCCTTTCTAAAATCTGCAAGTTGGCACCAGAAAATAAAGAGGGTAATTTATGAGGCAAACCTCTGTAAACCATGTTACTACTACAAATGATAATAATCCAAAGAAATTAAACAACTACCAATTCCTTAATCCTGAGAAAATACTTACTTAAAAAACATTCCTAACTATGAGTTTATCAGCAGAAATACAACTGTAACCATTCTGTAGACACAAAACTTGAAGTTAAGGACTGACACGATGCCTTCTTACAGTCTTGGATGCTAAAAAGGCAAGAGTTCTATTCCTACTACTGTTTCTAACATACATGGGACATACCACTCCTAATAAAAACGCAAAGATGCACTACTCCCCAGACAAGACTCACTGGCATTTTAAAATTTATTATTATTTATATACTTGCACTGGGCATAGAATTCAGGATCTCAAGTAGCTGGGACTACACCCTTACCTACTTAAACCAGTAATTCTTAAATTCAAGTCAAAGATTATCAGTAGTGACACAGATACAGCTCAGCTTGCCCTGGATAAAGGTATGGCTCAAACAAACTCTTCGTGTTGCTTCCAAAATTATTATCTCATGTCAGGCACCAGTACGTAAGAAACCTGTCCAAAAAGACAAAGGAAGGTTTGCAAACTCTTTGGGAATGCACACGAATTGTCCTGGGGGTGCAGACACAGGCCACAAAGCTCAAGCACAAGAGTTTTATCTTTTCAACACTACAGCCCTGAAGGTTTACGTTGGACCTCTTATTAAATTGTTATAAACACAAATGGAAGAAGCATTCCTATATGCTGAATAGGAGACCTTGCACGAAGAGAACGGAAGTGACTTTTAAAGATTAATAATTTAGAGAAAAACTCAATGCTCAAAATGGGATTAAAACCACACATGAGCCCATACGTATGCACAAGCACATTTCCACAGAGTCACATTTACTCCTCTTCAACCACAGATGGAGAAATCGCACTTATTAAATTATAATAAGACTTTTTAAAAGAGAGCAAGTATGTCAAATGATACAGTGGGAAGAACGAATAGTGTGTACACGAGCTGTCCGAATATGCTGGGTACTGCTTGGTGTGTGAACTAAGATACTGCTAGTAGTATTAACAAAAATATCTGCCTTCTTATTGGCTACTTCATACATAATCCTTCCTCTCCTTAACTTTTCAGGAAAAAAAGGAGAGCTGAATTTGTGTTATCACTGTCATCTACCCAACTTCTCAGTTTTAGCAGTGGCTATGGAAAACCAGCTGGCACAGCAGCTTTTCAAAGCTAATCCTTAGAAGGGCCCACTGGTAGGAAATTTCCCACAATTAGAAACAAACCAAAAAAGTCACCAAATTCTTTGAAGTTTTTGGTTTCTTGTTAGCTCACTGACTGCTAATATACCTACGCATGTCCCTGCTCAAATATGGCTGCTTACACGGCGAGGCAGCGAATGGCCCTCTATCAATGGTGTTCCTAAATAATCCCTTAAAAAAGGAATACCTGTAACACCCGATGGCAACCAAGCAACTGTTCTGAATGCAAAGCAAGAAGGGTCCATATGGAGTACCCAAAGATGCATCCTATAGCTACTGAAAATAACAACTTTAATATTAGAGAACCGATCTTAGCTTTCACTGCCGCACTGCAGGGGCAGCAATGGAGGCTAAATTCAGGCACCTACAATCCTTAATGAACAAAAAGCCAGAAGAGTGGAGGTATTTTTAGGATAATTTATTAGAAATATGAACAATTTTTAGATGTACCAAATGTGGTCATAAGCAACAATTTTAACCCGTTTTAATAAGTGTTTTAAATTGTATTTACCTCCACGCTTTTTGGGAGCTTCAGGTTTCATTTTAACGGTATTTCTGCTTCTAAATTCAGGCCCTTTAAAATCATCTTTGTCTTCATTCAGCACTGGCTCAGGCTGTACAACCACTGTACCTAGAATAATTTTATTTAGAAATTGGAAACCATTACACATCCAAATGAAGTGCAAAAGTCCTGTTTAAATAAAAGCCAACATAGTACCTTAAAAAAAAAGTGCAATCTGTTGACTAAAACTCGAAGTTTTGAATGCACAGATGATCACAGGAAAAAAAAAAAATCAAACCAAACCAAACCCACCACACACCTGAAGCTATGTCTGTTTTGCAGCTGCAGGAGAAAGCCAAAGACTGAATGGGCTCCGAGGAGCAAATTCTGCTCTCTCTGCCCTGACGTGGTACGTGCAGAACAGGACTGCCATACTGCTGCGTGTGTGTAGCACAGGAATTTGCAGTGCACTTCGGTTAGGTCACTTAAATCTACCAAAAGCCTTATCGTAGCAACTCTTTTCCCCCTTCTGTCCAGTTTCCCTCATCTTAATTTATCTCAGCATGAAATAAATGAAAAACCAATAAAATAAAAACTGTTTTGTCTCTAACAAAATTCAGAAATTCACTTTTTTATTTAAAAAGAGAAGAGTACTACTTGGAATTATGTGAATGAAAAAACACCTTCCCTACTTAGCAGCTCACCCTTAATACTTTTGCTGTGAGAACACAATAATTTTGCTGTGAGGAAATAACCTAATGTTCTGAAAAAACACTTTTAAAGTGACTGCTATAAATACTGCTACTCATACAGTAAGAAGTAGCAGTGCCTCCAATTTTTCCTGTACGTTCATAGGGCAGATCCAATAATGACATTTCCCCCTCACATTTAGTTTTGCTTTTATTAATCTAATTGTTAATAACCTCAAAGACAGAACAGTACACTATGACTTGCAAGTGACAGTGTTTGAGATTTCTACAGAAGAAATAATTTACTTCCCTTGCTTCTTGTTGAATTTATACAGGCGTCAGTAGACATTTGAAATTAAGCCACCAACCCATCCTGGTGTACCAACACGACTAAATCATGCTGGGTTTAAAACTAAAAGTGCTCGGTTTCCTCTTTAAATGCGCGTATGGGGGTGTGTGTTTGTGCACTACCATGTTATGTTTATACATAAAGCCAACAGGACCTAAGACAGGCATTTTACTACCACATGTGCATTCTAGTTAATTATTTATGCTGCATCATAATCTTGGCTAATTTGCTGAATTCAGAAACAAAGAAAGATTTTAACTACCTTTAGGCAAGCTTTGCATATCAACATCGTTTTCTGAGTTTTCATTTGAAATATCTTCATTTACAGTTTCATCTAAGATTTGTTCATCATCTGATCCAACATATTTTGTTACAACTGTAGGTTTCCTGCATAGACAGAAAAAAACCCATACCATGACATATATTACTGAGCGCAATACAAGAAAGCCTGGCACTTTGCAAGCAAAACACCACATTGATTCAGGAAACCAACGTTCTTTTTAAATTCATTTAAGACATTATGAGGTGAGATGCTCTGAGTTACTGTAATGATTAAGTCATAGGGTAATGTTCTTGTGAGGAACAGGAATACTCCCCTTCTATGTGAAATAAAAAGATATACTAGTAAAAGTGTGGGGTTTTTTCCACAGGCTTGCTGTGGGTTTGGGTTTATTTGCAAAATCAAGGTTTGATGTGTCTTTAAGAACGTATGGAATGTAGGAAAGTCACCCTTCTAGGAAAGAAGCCTAAATGAAACACAAGTGAATGCTCAGAAATGTTACACATCATTCCAAGTGCAACAGGCAGCGCAAAGAGAACACTCAGATATTAGCAGACGGCAAAAAGCAGCTTGGCAGAAAAGAGGCTTGCAAGGAAATAAAGAAAACGCAGAAAGAAAAGAAAAAGCTGACTATTGGACCAGTTGCCAGAATTTCACACAAACATAATTTACAACTGAATCCATTAAAATGATTGAATTTACATCAGGGAAGGGAGGGAAAAAAAGAGAAAAACTATTGAGCATAACTTTCAGTCTGAAAGTAATACATGAACTACTGCAGGATACTGGTTTTGTGAGTATCGGGCACAGTATGATAAACGTCTGAGTGAAAATACCTTTAGTGACAGACAGGAAACAAAAAACCAATGCTGTAAAAATGTTACAAATAAAAAACAGCAGAACTCTGGATTCAGGAGATGAGGGAGAAATTAAAGCCAAATATAAAACCGCACTTACAAATATGGAATCAAGACAAACAGAAAAGGGAGAATGAAGAGTATTATTTAATTCCAGTGGACATGATAAAATAAACAAACTTGAATAAAAAGGAGAGTGAAAAGAGATATATACTTTTAAAGAGCAGTAAGAAGGCAGCTGTTGAAATTGTGCACTTAGAAGAGCTCACCTATCTATACAGTATAGTAGAATTTTTAAAAAATCATGAAGGACCTAACTTGAATGACCATCAAATGAGAGCAAAAAATGAGAAGTTTTACTACAGTAAGTCTGCTGCTACTTAGGTCACAAATAATTTGTCTCCTGTAGGCTCAAACTAGTTGGTAAACAGTTAACGCTGCACTTTTTTTAAATCAAAGAGCAAAAAAGGATTAAGCAGATATACAACAAATGGCAGTTTCTGCCCACGACAACTTAATAGCACAGTTTGATGCTGCAGTCTCCCAACAGTAACGTACAGAAACTCTTTCTTCCATATGACCCAAGTTACATTTTTTGAAGAATCCTGGATGTAGAAATAGCAAGAGTGAAGGAATAATTCTATGAACACCTTTGTGCTGAAGATACAGGATAATCTTGTTGTCTGTGTTAATAAAAACCAAGCTTTATGATCTTAACCTTTGCTCCTGAAAGACGGTTTAAATTTTAAGTGCACTATTCGTTTTACCAGCACTCTGCTAACTTTATGGATTGATACTGGTGCGTACTAAAAGTATGTCGCATAGTGCATGGATGTTTCTATAGTGTCACATGCCCAAAAGTAATGTAGATATTTTTGTTTTCCAAACCAACCTTTTTGACCGTGATGATCCCAAGGATTTGTTTTTCTCTGAAGAACTACTGCCCTAAAAACAAGAAAAAAAAATATCAAGTCAAGACACCTGTGGGCAAGTGACCTGTCAACATAAACAGTTTCTAACATTAACTAGAACACATCTCAGGAGAAGCATTAACAAAACGTGCCAAACAATTTCAGTAGTCACGCCTGTTCAGTTAAACCAAAGCTATGGAGTTTCAGATCAGTAGTAAGACTCCAAGAAGTCATCGTTCATTTAAAAACAGTTTTAAAAATTGGTGTCTATTTTAAAATGTAATTCTAAATTTATTTTAAAATACTTTACAGCTAATGTTTCTACTCAGCAGATACTATGACGTTTACTGTATGGTCCTTACAATATTCTTCAAGTACTTACTGTATAAGGAACAAAGTGAACTCAGCAATTCCTGTACTAGCTCTGCGATAGTCATGCAACTAAAATTCAAAAGCATTTTCATTCCTACCTCTTCTCTACTGTTCTCCATTGAAGCTGGACTACTTTTAGGTTCTCTACTTTTACCTATGGAGAGAAATTAAAAGAATCCAGTGAAATGCAAGAAATATTAAAAGTTCTCACATTGTACGTCACAGCATTGTTTATGTTTCAGCAGTGGGAACAAAGATGACTGTTCTGTAACAAAACACAGTCAACTGTATGGCATAAATTCTAATTAAATAATTCAGAAATTACTTTCAGCTAAGCTGCTGGTAGGCTGAGAGAAAGCCTTCCCACTGGTGAAGCAATACTAAAGAAATGAAAGTGCAACTGGATACGCAGAAATAATAAAGTTAGTGCATTTTTTAAATCTCTAAGAAGTTGCTTTAAGTATTTTCTTACACATCTTGACATTAGAAACACAACATTAAACCTTGGATCATGGAACTAAGGAATATAAAACCTAAAGACCTACACACAACCTATCAGTCTTTGTTCCAGCCACCAGTCCAGATAATAGGAGGGAAAGTTTCAAGGTCAGTGATTCAATGACACTTGTATGAAGTTGCTCAAAGGCTTAGTAATAACGGTATTTTAGTAGATGCACTACTGAGAAATATGCAAGTGGTAGTATAATTACAGGATACATATCATGACCATTTGGGATTTTAACATGAGACTGCTAGCACTGCACCTTACTATATTTGTATACTTCAGTTTTGGGAAAAACAAACCATTTTCTTTTACACTTCAAAAAAATTTAATCATTTTGATTAGAAAATGTAATGCTGGGTATTTGACCTAGGCTGAACTGTTTGGGTAAATTTCAGCCAGAATTATCCAGCCATTTCTGCATGTGAAGCTAAAGTAGGGGGAAATAAAAAATGGAGACAGAGCTTTTGGTCCTTTTAAGTACCTGCAATTTCTTCTCTGCAATACTACAGGCATTTCCCTATTCTGAGGAAAGAGCCTGAAATTTGGAAGAAAGGTGACATTTCCTCTGGAGACCAGACATCACCCACCTTCTTTCTACTCTTGACCAGTTTTGCCACAAATGATAAAACCATGGCAAATACCAGCTTGAAGATGCTCCGTGGAGATTTCTTTGATTCTGGCAGCAATAATCTCTGCAGATTCTACATTCAGATGGTGAAACAGACTGCACAGCCGCTATTCGCACAGTTTCTAGGTGTGATTGGGCTGTTCCTGTGCCATCCCCACTGAATGACAGAGTGTGCTGCGTCCCCTCACAGCTCCCAGTGCTGAATAATGTCTTTTTCCTATGTTAACAGTTCGGTTTGATGGTGCCACAAGGTGGTTTGTACCACATGGCTGCAGATTCTCTCTCAGACAAAACATTCAAAGATAATAACTGCACAACAGAAAACCCTGGTATGTTTCTTAGGACACCAGGAGTTTGCAAATAAACTCAGGAACGCAGCCAACAGACTCTCATTCTCCTGCACTCTACCACTTGAGCACAACTTTTAGCTCATTAAACAGCAGAGATTGAAATGTTTTGCATCTCTATCCAGTCCTAGTCAAACTAGGAAACAGATTTAACCTAGTTAAATTTGGAAACAAGGTTTATTCAGTATTGTTATTAAGTAATTTCACTTTTTATGACTATTTCTAACTTGTAAGTAAAATACATGCAAATACATGCATGTGTGCCATCTTGTGTTTCAAAGAAGGTAAATTACCAGTAGGATTAGCTTTTTCTCGTTTAGAAAAGATTCAGAACAGAAAGAAATGTTGTCTCAAAGGCCTATTGTACATTTATTAAGATATGACCACTTAGATCACATTAGAACTTTGCCTAATGGCCCCCAGTGAAATAACAACACAAAGTTATTTGACTTTACAACCATATATACATTGAAAGAAAAAACATAAAATGTCTTCTTACCTATAGTTTTGTTTTTAGATAGTGCTGGAGGAGAGTTTGCGTCCTCAGATTCTTCCGATGAGTGAGCCAAAAAGTCATGAAGTTTCTGCACCAATGTATTCAACTTGCTTTCACTGTTAAAATACAAGTAAAACTTGAAGTTACCTATCTAACTCAGTCTAATTTAGCAAACGTTAAAGAAATTACATTTAATCTCAATACACACCTACAAAAGAAATTCAGTTATCGCTGAAACATTTGTTTCTGCAAATATATAAAGAGAATATAT
>NW_010204250.1:0-450 GCF_000695765.1 Mesitornis unicolor
AAAATGAAGATATCCACGGAGTGGAAGAAAAACAAACATCAAAATGTCTTCGAAGGGAAGGTAAGCTATTTCAACCAACTGTTTGATATTTACGCCCAAACAGGTCTTCAGGGAAAAGTGAAGCAAGATTGAAAGGGAAGTAGCTTATCAACCTGAACACAGCTTGAGGAGTCAGAAGGTATGGAGTCTTTTGGTCTCTTTCACCCTAAATGAGTCACCTAAGCTACCCTATGCCTTTGCCACCTTCTCCTCCTCTCCAGCTTCCTTGCAGGGACTGCTTCCACGTCTTTCAGCAGAGATTCTGACCATTGCCATTACTTTCTTGGCATTTTCAGGTGGATTTTTTTTCTCCTTCTTAACACATGTTTGCTTTTAAACTACAATAAAAAGATAAATTCTTGTTCCTGAGTTCAGTGGGGTTTTTTCCTAATCATTGCAAATCTTTTTTCT
>NW_010204251.1:0-2519 GCF_000695765.1 Mesitornis unicolor
GCCTGTTGGAGCTGAGGGGCAGAGCAGAGCTCGGTGTGCTGTCAGGGAGGGGAGTGGGCAGAGTCGCAGCCTGGGCTCCAGGAGCTCCCTTGCTGACCTTGTGCTCACTCTGTCGCCAAAACCCTGTGCCGTGCCTCAGTGCCCCCTCTTCCCGTGTGTCTCGGGTGGGATGGTGAAAGATGCTCGTTGGGGGCTGCCCTCAGCTTGCTGTGCTCAGGGATGGGGACAACCTGTTGTTGCAAATGCCCTGTTGCAGTTGCTTTACAAGTGCCCTGGGCCAGTGGAAGGAGCGGTGCGGGGGACAGAGGACAGCAGTGGAGAGGAGCTTGATGCTGGACGAAGGTTACTCTGTGTTTTAATATTGCCAGGAGAATGCCTGAGGGTTTCAGGAATGCAGATAAGGAGCTGCACGGCCTTGCTAAGAAGCCTGGCTACCAGCCTCAGCACTGGGTTACAGCCCGAGGGAACTCCTGGGGGAGGTGGGGGGGAGAACGGAGCTGCCCTGCTGACCACTGCTCCTCCCGGTCTGGGACTGGTGGGTGAGTGAGCATGGATGGCTGTGGTGGTGGGCACTGCACGGGGCTCTGGCTGTGGTTTCTGACTGAGGTGCTGGTAACAGTGGGAGGAGAAGCTGCTTGGGTACTGGCTTGACAGCTCTGCAACCCTGCATGTCCTGGGGGCAGGTCCCTGAGGGCAGGGGCCGTGGTCCAGGGTGGTCCTCAGGCTGGAGCCAGCAGCAGAGGGACCGAGACCCCCTGTGAGACAGCACCAAGCTTGGGGAGTTGCACAAGTTGTGTTTGCTGGTCACTGGAGCCCTGGGGCTGGGCAGGAGCCTGCATCCCCCAGGGAACAACCTCAGGGATACTGAAGAAGCAGTGAGCTCAGCTGATCTGTGCGTCGGGGAGGCAGGTGACACCGCGTATCCTGAGTTGGAGGCAAGAGAGAACTTCTGGGTGGGTTTGCTCTTGACAGTGCTCCCACCACTTGTCCTAAGCCAGTCAGTGCCCTCTGACACCACCAGGAGAAGGAGAGCTTCATATCTCACCTGCCAGCCCCACACTCCCCACTGCCCTGCTGCATTGTTGGTAGGGTATCTGAATGCTCCTTGGTCTTCTTGTGTTGCCCAAATGAGGGCTCTTACCCACCAGGATCCCTGGCCATTGCACAGATGTCCATGCACAGATGCGTACCATGGTGCCTCGGGCAGCTCTGCAGGGCATTGTCCTCATTGCTAGTGGGACCCCACTTCTCTTGGCCAGTCTCTGGGTGTGGGGGTAGCTGTGGCCAAACACCTCCTGTGCTGAGGCTGTGGTCACACTTGAGTGTCCTGCATACCTCTTCTGAGATGGCCTTGGGGTCCCTGCTGGCTGTGCCCCATCTCAGAGCTGTGTCCTTCCTTCCAGAACTGCTGTCTTCCCAAAAGGGCTTTGGCTTCCCCCACAGGTTTCCTTCCAGACCTGCTGCCTTCCCAAAAGGGCTTTGGCTTCCCCCACAGGACGTGATCTTGTCCCCAGTCTGGGCATGAGAATGGAGGGATGCCAATGCTGGTCAGTGGGGAGAACATCTCTGCTCAGCCCAACCCAACATCCCTGGAATCTCCATCGTGGTATGCATGGGACAGCACAGAGCTACTCCGCTCAGCATGGGGCCCCGTCCTGCATGTGGCTTGGGGGTGTCCAGTCACCTGTGCCACTACAAGAACAAGCTGTGCCCTCCTACACACACTGTCACCACCCGCCATCCCCCCAAACACTGCTCTATGCCTGTTGCATGGGTTTCAGTCTCCTGGCTGGGCACCAGAGCAGCGTTGGGGCTGGTGCGCTGTGGCCAGGGCTCAGTACCGCATGGCTGAGCTAGGACATCCCACTCCAGCCTTAGCCCCACAGGGCCTGTGGCCCATGGTGGCATTTCTGTGTCTTTGCCATCACCTTTCAAGACCTCATGTTCACCCCCAGGCAGGAGGGGGACCATGCCATGGTCACCCTGACACCCGAGGACGCTGTAGTCCCTCTGGGCTGTGCACGGGGAGGAGGTGGGCTTTCTCTGCAGCTCCCAGCAAGCACAGAGCCTGCGGACAGCCCATGCTCATGGGTTGCTTGGCCCCTACCTTCCTGTCTGTTCAGGCAGTGGAGCCTCTGGGCAGTCACTACCCACTCCCTGCCCATCTGTGTCTGCTCCCTGCTGACCATGCCTGCTCCCTGCCCGTTGCTGCCTGCTCCTTGCCCATCCCTGGACATCCCTGCCTGTTGTTGTCTTCTCCCTGCCTCCTGTGCCTGCTCTTTGCCCATCCCCACCTCCTTGTCCTTGCCCATTACTGCCTGCTCCCTGCTTATCAATGCTCATCCCTGCCTGCTCCCTGCCCGTCGGTCCCCGCTGCCTGCCGCTCCCTGTCCGCTCCCTGCCCGCTCCCTGCCCGCTCCTTGCCCGCTCCTTGCCCGTGCTCTGACACCTGCTGGCCACCGAAGGGACAGGCAGAGCCCGCCCATCTCGGCAGCTCAGAGCGAGGCGGGTGCTCCAGG
>NW_010204251.1:2550-5593 GCF_000695765.1 Mesitornis unicolor
CAGGGAGCCCTGCCTGCGCTCTGTGCCCAGGCAGGCAGCTAGGCACAGGGAGGGGAAGATGGGACCCTTGGGCTGGGGCACATGCAGGTGACAAGGGCAGCCCAGGTGCTGGTGGCAGGCAGTGTCCTCAGCGAGGGTACAGGGGTTGGAGGGTCTCAGTGTTTGTGTGCAGGCAGGGTGGCCTGGGAGACAAGGGGGCTGGCAGTGAGGTCAGAAATGATGCCCAGAGCAGGGTGCTGGTGTGGGAGCACTGAGAGGACACCTAGACTGACACCTGGAGGATGCAGAAGGGCATCAGGAGCTCCTTGCCTGCATCCAGCCCCAGATCCCCTTGCTGCTCTTCTCAGCAGGGTCCCCATGGGGCTGGGGACCTTGGGAACTGTTTGTGCCTTGTGCCAAGTGGCACCAGAGTGGTATTGGATGGGGACAAAAGTCGCTCCCCACCCTCCTCCTCCCCTCAGCTGGAAACTGTTTGTCCAACACCTTCCTGGCTTATCTCCCCACACCCAGGGAGCCATGGGACGAGGGCAGAGGTGCTCCCCCACCTCATGTAGGGCAAAGGCCTGCCTGGCACTGCCCTCCCCGGGGCCCAGATCCTGTCAAGCACAAGTGGGTTTCCCCAAGAGCAGCAGCGTCCACCTCCCCTGGACTGGAGCAGGTGCTGGGGGATGGGGTGAAGGCCCATGTTTTTGGGGGGCAGCTTCCTGTGGAAGCTATGCTGGGGCACTTCTGAGCCAGGAGATATAGCCAATATTGAGTTTTTTAGCCCTGGCTCATGCTTGCTGTGACTGTATCTCACGACCCATGACATCCCATGATGGGGAGTTCCAGCACTGAGCTGGGCATCACATGAAAACATCCCCTGTGGTGTCTGATTTCTAGGCTGCTGCCCAGTGTTTCACCTGATACTTCCTAGGGCTGGCCTCATGGGTGACCATGAACGCTCTGTCCTTCACCTTGATTTTATAGCACTCTCCAGGACCCCCCAGCATCTCCTTTCCAGGCTGCACAGTCCTAATCCATTTGCCTGGTTTTGCATAGAAGCTCCCATATTACATTTCCTACACCTTTCCTAGCTCTCCTCCACCCCCTTTGCAGCAGAGGAAGGGACCAGAAGCATGGGCTATGTTTTTGCAAGATGAGTGCATGGGGCCCCAGTCTCTCCCTGAGAAGCAGCTGTGGCTGGTGGACATGGGCAGCGCAGCGAGACTGGAAGGGCTGTGGCACAGGCATTTGGGGCTGGCATCCCTCTGCTTGCTGGGGAGTGCTAGGGCTAAGAGACTGAAGCATGGGGGGACATGAGGCAGGGCAGTCAGCTTGCTTGTGTGACCTCTGTGGCCACCAGGTCTGGGGTTTTTGGAATCTGCTGCTGTTCCTCAGCCCTGACTATTCAGCCCTTGTGGCTTCACCTCACATCCCTTCTGCTCCAGCACAACAGAGCTTTGGGGCAGGTTTGACATTTCCCATGTGAGCAGATGCTGTAAAACTATGAGGCTGCTCAGTGCTGTGTCCTTGTGCCTCAGGACTTGAGGATTGACACCAAGCAGAGCTGTGCTGAGGACTGGGCAAGTTTCATTTGTGCCAGGGAACAGTGCTGGGGACCCTAGGGGATTGTCCCAGCCAGGAGGTGACAGAGACTCAGCTTCCACATCCTTGTCCTGTCAGCTGGGAGTCCCTGGGGCAGTGCTAGTGCACGGGGGAGGTGTCCTGGGAACAGAGACAATATCTCACCCTGACCAGGGCTCTGCTGCCCAACAGGGTCTTCAACAAGCCAGGAAGTGGGGGAGAGATGGAGGGTAAGACAGATACCCCTGTGTCAAACAAGGAGGTATCAGCCACTGTGAAGAGTCTGGAGGGCATGGAATGGAGAAGGCACCTTATGTTCTCTGCTAGGCCAGGTCCCAAAGGGTCTGGAGACCCAGAGAGGCTTTGTGGAAACAGTGGCATACAACCTGCTAACCAGGCAGCTAACCCCCACCCTCCAAGAAGCTTTTACTGACTCTGCCCTTCTGCTCCACAGCGCTGCAAGGACCGCTTGAACTCCCTGGCCATCTCCGTCATGAACCAGTGGCCGGGGGTGAAGTTGCGGGTGACGGAGGGCTGGGATGAGGATGGGCACCACTCAGAGGAGTCGCTGCATTACGAGGGCCGAGCCGTGGACATCACAACCTCAGACCGGGACCGCAACAAGTATGGCATGCTGGCTCGCCTGGCCGTGGAGGCTGGCTTCGACTGGGTCTACTACGAGTCCAAGGCGCACATCCACTGCTCCGTCAAGTCAGGTAAGGTTGTGAGGGGCGCAGTCAGTGGGTCCGAGGACCAGCCCTCCCACTGAGCCTGGCTGGGTGGGGTGCTTCTGGGGGAGTGCTGGCTCTCGCAGACTGATTTCCCTATCTGGACCAGACAGTCAGGTGGGGAGTGAGTCACCACCTGCGGCCTGCAGTGCCATGGGGCAAATTCCACATCTAGCACCCGCAGACCTGCAGCCTGATCCACCCTTTCTACCCACCTTCTTTTCCCACCTTATGTCCTCTTTTCTCCCAGCCTGTGCCCTCAGACCGCCAATCACATCTGCCTCTCTGCCTCTGTCCTTGAGGTCCCTCAGTGCCCAGCTGCCCACGCTCAGCCCCACTTTCTTCCACCGCCGACTGCTCTTGAGCTCCTGCTGTGACAGCAGCATCCGTCCAGCCCTAAACATCCAGGGTCGGGGACACTCAGGCAGGGACAGACCAGGGTGCCCTTGGGGTCAGCTATGTGCCATGCAGCAGAGGGGAGCAGAGTTGTGGGGGTGCTGGGGGCAGAGGGAGCTGCTCTGGAGCACGGGACGCTGTGGTCGCTGGTGGCATTTGCTTCGCACCGTGCGCTGCATTGCGGGGCGATGGTGGCATTTGCTTCACACCGTGCGGTGCATTGCAGGGCGGTGGGCTGCTCCCGGGCCCTGCCCGTGGCCGGGACGGGATTGCGTGGGGTGCAAGAGCCCCCCAAGCCCGGGGAAAAGCTGCCCTGCCCGGGATGCTGCAGTCGCGGCCCATCGGAGGTCTCG
>NW_010204252.1:0-490 GCF_000695765.1 Mesitornis unicolor
TGTCAAGCTTAAATCCATTAATTTCAGAAGGAGCTGTGAGGATGGTGTTGGTGTTACTGTTACTGTTACTGTTATTGTGTTTTTTCCTCCTCATTCATTGTGCAAGCTATGCTACTTGACTCTTGCTGCTCTCCTTTCATACACATCCCTTTAGATCTCTCCCCTCATCTTTGCTCCTTCTTTCCCTTTCTCCATCTGCACCGGACTCAGCTTTGCTCTGGAGCACGAGCAAGGAGATAGTAGGAAGAATTTCTTCACTGAAAGGGTTATTGGGCATTGGAAGGGGCTGCCCAGGGCAGTGGTGGAGTCACCATCCCTGGAAGTATTTAAAAGACTGGTGGATGAGGTGCTTAGAGACATGGCTTAGTAATAGACAGGTTGTGGTTGGATTCAGTGATCTTAAAGGTCTTTTCCAACCAAATGTTTCTATGATTTATGGACGCGTGAGGACCTAACACTGTAGGTGGGACAACAGCAGCTTCTTATCATT
>NW_010204253.1:0-411 GCF_000695765.1 Mesitornis unicolor
AGAATGCCAGAAAGGAATGGGAAAGAATGAACGGATTTCTGTTTTAGAGAATAAATGCAGGAAAAGAAAGACAAAAGAACGGTGGGTTTATGTGCTAGAAAAGGAATGCCAGAAGGGAAGGATGAAAGGGTAGCAGGATTGTGTTTAAGGAAAAGAAAAGATAGAAAGATGGCACAGTAAAATGCAGGCTGGGATTTTCCAATATAGACAGCCTGCCCTGCGGGTCATCAAAGGCAGGGAATACTCTTTCAAATTAGCACAACTTCAATTGATAAGTCTGAACAAACAGCATTGGAAAAGTGAACACCTTATGGTGGAGGACAGCGGTTCCCAGTTAGGAAATAGGAGGTGAAGATCATCTTTACCCTGCACTGTTAGGACAGCTGTAGACTGGTGCTCTCCACACCCACA
>NW_010204253.1:427-966 GCF_000695765.1 Mesitornis unicolor
CACCCAGATCATGGATAAGCAGCTTTGCAACAGCACCAGCCTGGCTCATTTTGTATTTGCTGCTGGCTTTGAGCACCTCCTGCCCTCTCTTCCACTCCACCTCAGCAGGTTTGCTCAGCTCGCAGTGCAGAGCTGCTGTCCCACCTTCCACACCTTCTACGTCCTTCAGGTCTTCTTTGAATTCTGGAGGCAATGCTGAAGAGTAAAAGAATTACCACAGAGTCAGTATTCCTAAAAAAGCAGTCAGATGAGGTCGTGGGGAAGGGGATGCGCAGTGCACTACTAAGCCCTGCTCCAGGTCAGTGCAACACAAGGGAAAAATCTCCCCCAATTTCCCTGGGCTTTGCATCTGGGCAAGGAAAGTGAGAAGGAGGAGGACGAACACGACCAGGCTGCTCTTTTCCCAATGTTAACAGGAGGAGGAAGAACATGAGCAAAGTCCAAAGGAAGGCAAAAGCCCAAGCAAACAGAAAGGGAATGGGAACAGACCCTAGCAATGGAGACTTGAACAGGACTAAGGTTTGGAGGACCTTAATCCC
>NW_010204254.1:0-869 GCF_000695765.1 Mesitornis unicolor
CCTCCTGGCACCCGAGAATGCAAAAGTCACAGTGTCACCGCTGCGCTGGAGAAATCGCCAGCCCCATAACGCTCTTGTGCCAGCCCAGCTCACCTCCAATGCTCGTCCGATGCCACAGGCGGCCTGCACACCTCCCCCAAAACCACAGGACACCAAGCTGCCATATAAAACTGCACTCCTGGACACTGCACTGGCCAACCACTGCCTCACCTTATCAGACCGCTCCATCGGGGCACAGCTTCACCCCTCGAGGGCTGCGTGTGGCACCTGCAAAATTCAAAGCAAAAGACACGTGCTGAGGTACTGCCCAAAACCACAGCCAGCCTGCACCCCTTACCATCTCTCAATCCTTTACCTCAGTCGGTCGCCTGCCTCGCCCCTGCGGCTTTCACGTCACCATGTTCACCCTTGTGCACTACCTGTAACACACACACGACAAGGGAAGGTCACAACTTCACCCACAATGCGACACCTGAAAATTATCTGATACTGCAGCCCACCAGTCACAGCTCACCTTGCTTGAGTCTCCTCCTGCACCAACATCCCGCTTCGCTCGCTGCTTTGCGCCTGCAGAATGAAAAAGATCCATCCAAAACCTAGAGGATAATCATAAATTGACCAGTCACATCTTCCCTCCAAATACACGGGCCGACCCACCTTCCAACGGCGCTTAGATCCCCGCCTCTCCATCGCTGCTGGCACACAGCTCGTCCCTCTGCCTCTGAACAAGCAATCTTCAACAAGTCACCCTGACCCTGAGGCAACAATCCAATCCAATCCATCCAATAATCCAAGAGGCAATAATCCAATCCATGCAAAACTCCAAGAGGCACTCATGCAGTACAACACATTAATCCAAGAGGCACTCT
>NW_010204255.1:0-15058 GCF_000695765.1 Mesitornis unicolor
GCCACGCAAACTTCCAGATGCAGGCGCTTGTGCCGCGGAGGAAGGTTATCCCTCACCTCGGCTGCTTCTCCGTACAGCAGCGCGGCGCTGGCACTGGTTGGGAACAGGACCCAGCTTAAAATACCTCCCCCGTTACTCTTAACGGTAGTTTTCCTAATGCACAATTTATTCACAATACACCCGGGCGGATGCTGGTGACTGCTCAAAGCAGGGGCAGGTGCAGGAGCAGAAATAAGCGTTTCACAACAAGGAGTGAGCAAGATCATTTCATGTAACGATGGCTGAGTCTGTGCGGTGTGCGCAACATGAGGACTGAAAGTTTGCAGACCTGGATACCCACAGCAGCCTGTCCCGTTCATATGTTGAGCAAGTCGATTACCATCGTCAAGGAAGCTGCTTCGAATAAATAGCAGCAGATGCCCCTCCTTTTCTGTGGGTCATTTAAAGTCTTACCAATGTCAAGATCGGTGCCAACTTCCATGCAGAGGCATTTTCTTATTGTCAGGTAATTACAGACAGAGGAGAGGTTCTGTGTTACTGACACTACACAACATTTTAGTGAGTGATTTGACATATAAGTAGAACAAACATAGCAAGTGAGACCCTGATCACTTGTGCAGTCTAATTACTAGGCTGTTCTTCTACATGCTCAGTAATAACCTTGGAGCAGTGGTGACAGAGCTGAAAGGCAACCAACAGCAATAGAAACTCAGTGCTGTGTTATATTCAAGTGGGTCTCCAGAGAACTACAGATCCAGTTCTTTGGCATCACTGGCATCTTCAGGAACCCACTTCTGCATAACTGCAGAGACACAAAGCCTCAGCCTGCAGACATGCCCCATATTCCCGACACACAGAGATGTGTGCAGCTGAGGGGATGGTGAGTAGCTCACACGATCTCCAGAGTCAGACAAGGCCTCCCTGCTCGTATCACTAGCAGGATTCAGTCCAGGAATGCAGACAGAGCCTGACAACCTGACCTCATCCTTAATTCTTTTAACCTCAGTAGTCAGGTTTCTTATGAGTCTTTCTCTGTGACACCCTACATTGGTTTATAAATAAACTATGAAAAGACATTAATAAGAAACCCCTTTTGCCTTGCCCATTGCCACATAAACCAGATGGTACAGGTCTTTGGCTGGTACCGTCTGTTTGGTTTTGATATCAGTAATCAGACACACCTCTCAGTAGGGCAGGACAATTTTTTTCTTGGATGGTTCTGAGGTGAGTTATCTTGTTAGTGGCACCAGCACCTCAATAATACTTTTATTAAGACACAGATATGAGAATCCACAAGCTAAAAATGCAGGTACTCAAGGTAACAGTAATGTATGCAGTATTGCTATTCCATTATATTCCTGTTGGCTGTCTCAGACTTTTCAGTGATAGCACTGGCTAAAGGGAAGAAAACCCAAGACATTTAGAAGGAGACTATTGACATGGAGTAGATCTTCAGAGAGGCAGAATAATTGAGGACAGCTGTGACTAGAAGCCAATAGTGGAAATACTTGATTTTTAACAGGATTTTAATTTATTACCAGAAAGGGTACCATGCAACAAAATTGTTCTGTGTTTATTAATGAGTTTGAGAATTTGCAGACAACTGATTCCAATTCACTTTCTAAACAAAGGTCACAAATAAAGCACTCTGAACTCCTGCACCTTCAGTTGAGGTCATTGAACTCTGAAGTTATAATCACGTTGGTTTACATCATAAATGTAAAATACAGTAAGCAGTGAGGATCAGGTCACTGATCCTTTTCCCCAAACCTTAGAATATCATTAACACCACATCCAGTCCCTCCCAGCTCTGCTCCTCAGGATGGTTATGTATGTGTGAGATGATGTGCAGTTTACACTTTCTTGAGCTGACCCAGGCAGTTGCAGCAATAAGCAGATTTATCCTGAAACACGGGCACTATGTGCCTTCTCCAATCATTTGCAGCTTTCCCTGACTTGTATTAGTGCTCAGAGGTTATCAACCATGGTTCAGATACTGCTACCCCTAGCATGACAGTCGGTAGACCTATGCAGCTAAATATATACATGAATATTCATAAATATAATTTTTTTTCTATTCTGGTTGGTACACATGACCACTTACTTAAATGTATTCATTTCTGGTGGGAATAATCTTCTGTTGTGAGGACAAGCTAAACGAGGATTGAGCACTTTAGCTTGGTGTGCATCATCCATTAGCTGCTCTCCTTCCACATTCTGTAATGAATCTCCGCTTACCTTTGCTTATCCCTTACTTCTGAGATATTTTTAGGCCATTTTCTTTATGCCTTTGATGTCTCTTGCTGCTCATAACTCATTCTGTCCATTTCTAAATGTGCTCTTGTTCTTTGTATCGGCTTTCAGCATCACTTAAGGTTTATTGTCTTCTGGAGTTCCATTTTCTTAAGGAGCACTTGTTGCAGACTTTTTTGGGGAGACATTTTTCTTACTATACTTCCAATCTTTTCTTCCTATAGAGAAAATTTCCTTCTTGGGTTTTAATATATTTGCTTCCAGTTATTCTCAGCAGCTGTCATTCTTGAGATTACCCTCTCAAAAGACATTACCTTTTGGTTCATCGACTTTTCAGAAGTCTTTTATTCCTTATTCTGAATCTTTTGGGCTTTTTCCTTGAAATAAGTTATTTCTATGTGTCATTGCCACTTTCAAACAAGCTACCATCCCCTTCTGAATTTTCAGCCAGTTCTTCCTTATTTAAAATCAGAAGTAGCAGCTTGGCTTCCTCTAGTGACTGCCTCTGTTTTCTGAGACAGAAGTTGATTCCAGTGTGCTCGACAAGCTCGATGGACTGGTTGGGGCCTGCCAGTTTGCTTTTCCCACTGCCAGGTAGCTGAGGCATATTTACAGAGTAAAATACAGTGCTCTGGAAGGGAGCTGAGCTGAAGCAGTGCAGCTCTCCTCTGAACTGAGCATCTGCACTGGAAAGTTGCAATGAGATCCTTTTTTCTCATTCCTTTTAGTCCTGGCTGGCCTGATCAGCTGCCTGCGACCTTCACCAATGCATGAAGAATATCTGCTCTCCAAGATGACTCTTGTCTCTTTCTCCTCAGAGCTGCTTATTCAAATTGACAACTGTTGATCGGATCTCAAGACCAAATAGTTTCCAGGGAATTCTTTCCTCAGAAATAATGGGTTCTGCATATCCAGGAATGGGACAGTGACTTCCTTCAAGGACGCTGACTTCCAGCTGGACACAAATTCATTGCAAATGTCTGGTTTTAGCCGAGTTTGTTGGTAGGTTGAATTGTTTATTTAGGGTGTCCACCCCAGTTTTGAAACTCTTAAATTCCTTTCCAAGGTGAACATTTGAAAGCTTACATCCTTCCTGCAGCTTATCCCTGTTAGTGAATGTCTTGGTAAACCTGTCTGAAAATCTTTTGATCCCTGATAGTGCCTGATCAGTCGCTGGTCAACCCACTGCCCTTTTTGTCTGGTCTGGATAAATCTCCCAATACTGGTCTGAATTCTTGTGGTTGTCTTTACTTTCTGCAGATTCTCACACAGGTTCACCAGAGGTCAGCAGACTTGAACAGTAATGCCAGGCACAACTACCACTGTAAGAGCCGTTTCATGGCTCATACCAATGCTGCGGTCAAGGTTGGTGAAGGCATTAATTCTGTTGACTCTGGTATATTCCAAAGGCCATGTTCCTCTGTCACACAGAAATCCTGGTGCCTGTCACTCCAGCAAAAGCTCTGCCTCTTCTTGCAGACAGAGGAAACGCCATCCTGCTGCCCAGTGATATGGGCATGCTGCTACCACAAATATCCTCTGCAAAAAGTGCAAAGCTCAGCTTCACTTCCTTCTTACCTGTTACCACCTTGGTCTTTCATTATTTCACTTCACTTGGCTGAAGATTTTAATTGCCTCTTCCATTTAGCCTCAGTTAAGGCCCTTCGGCTTTTACCAATTCTGTGGCTACATTTAGAGCAAAGACTCGCTTGGTGGTCCTAGCAATGATCTCCAGAGTGGCAGTGTTGTCAGTCAAGTTATCCACTGCAGTGTATGGTGTTCTTTACCTGGGATAATATTTCATCTCATTTTCACCTTTTCAAATTCTCTCCACTACACCTTTCAAAGGAGAACATTTATAGGTACCTTTTGATAAGCCCTTAGTGCCTTCCTGTCCTCTGCATCCAGCCTGCTTGATCTTGCCATGGCATAATACCCACCCCTCAGTTTCCATCCTGCTAGCAAAATGAGGAAGAAATTGGTGAAGGCAGACTGCATTCACTGGATACCAAGTGATGCCTCTATTTCATTGCCTGGGCTATCTCGCCTACAGGAGTACAGTCCTCAGCTCTTCTGCAGGGAGTCAGTCCTGTTATTTACAAAGCTGAAAAGTACCATAGAATCCTTAATTTTTGTTGATTATCCAAACTTTTAAATTCCCAGTATATAAGCTATGTCAACCAAATTGATCAGTGGGAGTAGCACGTAGTTTTCCTACTGATACCCTATTTGTGTGTTTAGATGGATCATTTGCATGCACAACATGATATAGTATGACTCAATCTGCTGTCTGTTTTAACTCCTTAATGAGTTGTGCCTTCTTGGCTGCTGTATTTCACTCACAGCCACTAAAAGCAGTAGGGTTACCAGTCTGTATTTGAGATTATGAGTGCCCTCTGACCTGACAGATTCCAGAGAAATTCTGCAGTTGCTTTCTCTTCAACTTCAGTATTTCCTTTAATGTGAGTTGAGACGGCTTTATTCCCAAAAATATTATGAAAGAAGTGAGTAGTTCCCAGCTCAGTAAAGGCTTTGAAGATGTCTTTGAGACAGTATGTTACCAAAAAGCATTGAATTCTGGATAAAATTCTTCATACTTGCATTTAATATTTACATTGCATGTGTTTGAACACCATAATCAAAGCTGATCGTTTATTTTTAAGTGTGTTTGAATGGTGATAAGGTCTTTGCAGGAAAGTACTGTCTGTCAAACCATGTAAAACCAAAATGCACTTCCAGTAACACAGTGATTTACTTACTGTTTTGATAATCACATAGATATTTTTGTTTTCTGCTAAACTGCTATAAATTCAAATATACTTGTTTTCTTCATTTATTTTTCTCTGGGTGTCCTACCTGAAGTCTAAAGCAGGACCTTGGCTGGCTGCCAGATGCCCACCCAGCTGCTTTCTCACTGCCCCTCCTCAAAAGGACAGAGGGAGAAGATAAGATGAAAAAGCTCATGGGTTGAGATAAAGACAGGGAGATTGTTCACCAGTTCCTGCCACGGGCAAAACCAGCTTGACTTGGGGAAATTAATTTACTTTATTGGCAATTAAAAATAGAGTAGAATAGTGAGAAACAAAGACAAAACTGAAAACACCTTCCTCCCACAGATTCTTCCCCGGCTCAACTTCATTCTTTCAAATTAATTCCAAATTTTTCTACCTCCTCCGCTTGAGCAGCTCAGGGGGATGGAGAATGGAGGTTGCAGTCAGTCCACAAAACTTTGAGTGAGCACCTCCTCCCTCTCCTTCCTCACTGACCTTGGTGTCTGCAGGGGTCTTTCTTACATTTTTCTCATTCCTCTCTCACAGCTGCTGTGCAGTATTTTTTACTCTTTCTTAAATATGTTATCACGGAGGCACCACCAGTGTCTCTGCTGGGGCTCAGCTTTGTCCAGTGGTGGGTCTATTCTGGAGTCAGCCGGCACTGGCTGTCCAGCATGGGGGCAACGCCTGGTCCCTTCTCACAGAAGCCATCCCTGCAACCCCCCCACTACCAAAACCTTGCCACATAAACCAAATAAGAGCAATGAGTTTCTGATAAAAGTATTTTGTAGGAGGTGAGGATTCTCAATCACAAATTAAATACCACTAAATCCCATAAGATCTGATATAAACTCTTAAAAGGAGTCATCCTTCCTTCTAAAATGTTTGCAAAGCTCATGTTGGTTGCTACCATCACTATGTGTTTTAAATTATTATGATAACAATTAGATAAATGAGTATGTATAATCTCTAAGCTTATATTGTGAAATCCTGATTTTCTTTGGAGAAACCAGCCAGCTTCATGACCCAACAGGATGTGATAGTAGGGATAATAAAGCCACCATGTAATGATGAATACGCCCCACCTTGAAATGACTAGAATTTAAATAATGTCAGAAGTTATTGATTAACCCAGGGTTGGGTAGGATTTACCTGCTGTAGTAAAAGCTGACTATTCCATCTGAATGCTTGTTTCATTGCAGAGCACAAGAGCTGCATCCTCCACACTCAGACTGAGCAAAAATGGGCAGTTCACATGTAAGTAGTTATTTAATTTGGATTGTCAAAATGCAGCACTTTCCTGTTTTTATTTTTATGCATTTTCACTTTAAATCATATTAATAAAGCTGCAAACAAAAATTTAACCTCTGAGTCTACTTTAATTGTGAGTGGGAAGTTGTATGTAGCTGGTAATGTCACTTAACTGCAGTATATTAATAATGAAAATATAACACACAGGTTCTGATTGGTTTAATGTTCATTATGGCTTAGTTTAAAAGGGCAGCACTTTAATTTTAAGGAAAAAAATGACGTGTAGGATGTCATGGGAAAACTAATATTAGTTTAGCAAATTTGTGTTGGAACATTCTGAACACTAAAATAATTCCCTAAAGATGAATGAAAAACTTCCTGTCCCAAAGGCCAACTCTATCAACATTTGTCTAAGTTTATCACTGAACAGTAGGGTCAGGAGTAGTCTCAAAGTGTGGTGCTCACAGAAGGGCCTGATTAAACTCCAAGTGTCAGGATTTACTATGTCAAAGTATCATGAGTTTTGACTGAGACAATTTTGGCTAACATTTAGATGTTTAATAGTAAATATCTATATCTGCTAAAGATATTTAACCTCAAAACAACCTGATTGTCAAAAGTTTGTGTGGTAGCTGTGAATGATTAGTGCTTCTGAAAATTAGGTAGCTTGTGCTGAAGAAGTTGGGAGTTTTTAGCTCCAGTTTTAAAACTAACGGGTAAAAGGCAGTGTTTATTCTGCAGCATATTTTCTCCTTGAATTCTGAAAACCTGTAGTTTTTCAGCATGTGTCAATAGAAGACAGCCTGTTTGCTGATACAAGCTAATGTTACATTAGTTTCTCTAAGATTCATATTATTATGTGAGTATTTTTTTAATTCATATTCAGCAAGGCCTTGAGAGATGCCGAGCATCTGCTGCTTTTGGACCATCTCTCCAGGACGTTTTCTTTGCCAGACTGAGCAAATTTGTACCATTTGTGCAAAGCTCCAGCTACTGACCCAAGGAGCTTTTTGTCTCCCTGTGCAAGGGTGGATGATTCCATCTCCACACCCTCCTTTTCTAGCCTGGCTGCTTGCTAAGGGGAGAAAAGTGAGCAGTTCAGCAACCAATCTTTGCTTAGGAAACAAGGCCAAGAAAGCTCCTGCAACACAGCCCCGTGTGTCTACACAAGCACGCATCACAGGGTGGTTGGCAGGTATCTCCTGTAGTTCCTGACCCTGGAGAGCCCTTCGCTGAACACCACACTGAATGCAGTGTAGAGCAAGCATATCGCATTTAGGTTTAAACCAGCCAGCTGAGGTCTATCTATGGTGAGGAGATCACAGCACTGCCTCTCAGACACGTTTGGCAGTTGAACGAGCTCCATGCAAGGCAAGGTAGCCTGGATGTAGGTGAAGTACACTGGAGTTGTGCTCTAGGCTTCAAAAGAGGTGTGAGCTCATGTTGGAAGAGAATCCCTTGATTCAAACCTTGACTCAACTGGGAATTACATTGTTCTGTGTTTGTCCCTAGGAAATTACAGGTAATCTTGGAGAAATGCCTGTATCTGTTTCAGAGAACCACTTCTGGACCAGCTTGAAAATTCTGTGTCCTTATGAGAGCTTTGCAGCTGCAGTTTGTTCTTTCTCATGAGTGTTTGATGTATTGTGTTTTTTAAACCTTCAGAGCAAATCTTACAGTCTTGCTGAGGATATTCGGAAACCAGCCATAGGGACTACCAGTTTGGCAGCAGAGGAGCCAGTAAGCACTTATTTTATGAGGATGAAAGGGGCACTGTGGTGTTACAGCACATGTTGCTATGGTTTATGGTGGCTGTGGGAAGCACTGCAGCGCACAAAGGCAATTCCTCTTTCATGGTCAAGACTGGCACTGGAAAGCTGGGTGAAACTGGGTTGCTGCATTCTGTTTAGTGCTGCATCTTTCAAAATTTTGACTGCTTTGAAATTTCAGAAGTGATTTTTTTTTAATAACTCAAATTCTTCTGGAAGAAATATCAAATTAATCAGCTGGGTCAAATGAGGTATTTTATTTGGTTAAATTGATTTAGGTTTTAAAACTTTTTAAAAAAATGTCATTATTAAATGAAGTTTTCACTGAAAGCAAAACATTGTTGAAAGGAAAAGTTCCATTACATGAATTTTAAAATGGAACTTTTCAGCTATATCAACATGTCTCATTTTAAAATGAAGCTTTCATCAAAATTAATATCTTCCTGAACATGCTAATTTGAAAAAAAGTAACAGATTTTACTGAAAAAAATGCTTTCAACCAAAAAATTTCCAACCAGCTCTAAAGTGTACCTTTCTCTGAGAAACTGAGCTCTCAGTGAGGAGCTGCACATGATATAACACTACAGCTCCAAATGTGCATATTTCTGCATGCTTTTTGCTCTCTGAACTCAATCTGGTCCCTGTTTTCTACAATGAAACAAAGTTTTTGACTGCACATCCTTAGAGATTTAAAGTCTGTCATTATTTTCTCTGTTTGCAGTCTTGCATCAAGCTTTTCTGCACTTTTCTGCACTTCTGCTGCCTTCAAAATTACCACAAGTAGAATCAATCCACCTGAAAATCTGAGTGGCTGCTTTGCTGTAAGCAAGGTGCTTTGGGGACATTTTTGAAATAGCAGAAATTGTTTTGATGAAAAGTTTGATGGATTTTTACTTTTGTGAAACTATGTAATTGTTTTTTAACTTTCTGTCTCTCAAGAATCCAAGATTACTCTTTATGTATTTTACTGTTGTTCTCTGTGATGTTTGTGACTTGAATTAATCCCAGCAAATTCTTTGGTTTTTATTGAAACCACTTCTTGAGATTCTCTGGGACACCCTTGAGTTTCATCTTCTCACTGTAAAGCAGCCCAAACCTTTTGCCAGGGAGGACTCTATAATGTAAGAAGGGGGTGGAAGGTTGCTATGGGCCAGATGGTTTGAGAACTCAAAGGTAAAAAAGTAAGTGTAAAAAAGTAAGTATAAGTTGACAGGACAAGGGGCAGTGGGAGCAAGCTGGAGCATAGGAGGTTCAATCTGAATATGAGGAAAAACTTTTTTACTGTAAGGGTTACAGAGCACTGGAGCAGGCTGCCCAGAGAGGTTGTGGAGTCTCCTTCTCTGGAGACATTCAAAACCCATCTGAACACGTTCCTCTGCAACCTGGTCTAGGTGATCCTGCTCTGGCAGAGTGGCTGGACTGGATGATCTTTCGAGGTCCCTTCCAACTTCTAAGATTCTGTGATTCTGTAACCCAGAGGACATATCTGCCTGAGGAGTCTTCTTGGGGATAAGCTCACAAGCATCACAAGGACGTCTGTGTTGCCTATGGACATTTCTATCCCTGTAGAAATGTTTCCTTAGTACAAGTATTACTTACCGCAGCGTGACTTTATTATCTCATCACAAAGCTCAACAATTGCTATTTGTTGCTTCCCCTGGCAGGCCAATATTCAGTGACAGTCGATTCTTGTTCGGTCCCTGGCCACAAGCCCACAGTCAGCACAAGACAGAAATACTTTCTTGTTCAGACATTCAGCACTGTGGCAGATTCTTTTTGTTTCCCTGGTCTGCTCTTACACAGGATATTTGCTGTTCTTTCTAGGTCTGAGGCTGACTTGTGCAGCTGTGGTAGGTGTTAACAAGCATCTACCCATGAAAAATTTATTATGTGTTTGTGGTTAAAAAAAAAAAGAACCCATCTGAAGTATCAAAGGGTCATTACATTTATGTTTTACATGATGTGAAAAGGTCAAACAATTATGGTTTGTTTTTTTTTAAAAAAGTAATTCCAAAATATCTGGATTCTGATGCTTTTCTTTGTATACAACAGTTTTAGTATATTCTACCAAGTTCTGCTGTTACTATCCAGAAAAATTACTCTGCCTTTACTGTAACCATGACTACTGACTGAAGCAATGGACTGATTACTGCTGCTGTAGGTGACTCAGCTGACCTGGGAGCATCTTGAGACTTCCTTCACCCTGTGAGGTCGAAAGGAGTTAGGTGTAGAAATCTCCAAATTCAGTAGACACAGTAGGTTTGTCGGACTCTAAACTTGAAACGTCTGTATAGTAACAGCCCTTCTATGTGCCTATAAATGTATAGATGGTGTTCAGATAATGCATCTTGCAAAGGATTGTTTTGTAAACAATGAAGGGACCAAGAGGAGAAGCATGTAATCTTGGGGCTTTCCTGATGAGAACATCCTTCAAGTTCTTTTAAATAACTGAGCTTTAAAATACATGAAAGAGGCACGATGTTCCCAAAGATTGTGTCCATGTTTCAGCCCTGTGTAGGTGTACTTCAGTATATGTATGGCATACACAAGAATTTACTTCAGTTCCATCAATGTTAAGTTACCGGAACTCATCACAAGTCTCAGCTGAGGTAACAAGTGTAAAATTTTTAATAAGACATAAGAACACTTGCATCTCTGAAGCAGTATGCAAGTAATAAATTTGGTGTCTCAGCTGAAAAAGAGGCAGAATATTCCAGTTTCCAATCATTTTAGTTATTATCCCTAATGGCCCAGCATACAAAGTGTTTTCCAACCAGGCATTATGGTCAATAAAATAAAAGCAAACAAGTCCACCCCCAGTATAACAGAGAATTATTCCAAACTTGGAATTCTAAGTTTGTCCTAAGTGAATAAAGCCATTTGTTTGCCATTTTTTGGTGGCTTCCGTTTGCAAGATAAGTATTAAAAGGAAGGGATGTGAGACATGACTCATGCCTAAACACAGGCACGGTGTCTCTGGAGATTTCTAGCATCCTTTCCTGCCTCAGTTTCAGCAGCCACACCAAGAGAGTCAGGACCCTGTCAGCCCTGTGTCACCCCTGCCAGCCCCATACAGGTGCCAGGTGCTCTGGCACATCTCAAGGGTGTCTGTATTTAAGCTGATGAATTGAGCCTTCTAGAAATGAAAGCTGCAGTTTTGCAACTTTGGCATTCCCACTGCATGGTACCCTGGTAACTAACTCCGATTTTTAAAGTAAGCTATGTTAAGGAGCTCCACCAGCCACAAGAAGGTGTGGACACATTAAAACTGGACAGTGTAAAATTCAGCCATGAGAGGACCCCTTACAAATGTATTTTTTTCTTTTAATTGTGGACTTCTCTGTCAGGGTGATGAGCATGAATAAACTGAGTGGATAAAAAATTAACCATAAGCTATTATGACATGATTTATTAACAGCAATTTAGAAACAGGAGGGACATTGTAGGAGATAGATGGTTTTAATTTTGCAGTTTAAATAACTGTCAGAGCAATTACCTTCACTGTTGCTACTTGTTTGTAATAGGAAAAAGTAAATGTGACTAATTCTATTAGGATCTCCTTGGCACTGTAGTTTTAGTCTTAGATGCAGAAAATAAGGTTATTCGCACCTCTCATTTTGGAAGGAGTCACTGAATCATTGCAAAGGCTGTTGAGTAATGAAGTCTAGTCGACATGACCTACATTCATTGTGTTATCCATTGTAATATAGTTCATATAGGAACTGTTTCGTTCCTGATAGCAACAAACAGTCAGCAACAAGCTACCCTGACAGTGTGTGTTGCTGTCATACAGCTGTTAGACCTAAACCAGCCGTAAGGATTTGGGAGAGTGACAGCCTGCCTGGCAGATGGCAGGTGGCATTCAGAGACCCTGATACCATTCTCTGAGCAGTCAAGGAGGCAGATGGCAATTTCCCAGCTATGTATTGAGGCTGACTGAGAATATTACTCAAGCAAACAAAAACGACAGGTATGTTTTACAAAACAGCAGAGGAAGAAACCTTACAGTCAAAAGAACACACATAGTCCTTAATGTAGCGCTTGCCAATTGACATACGTCAAAAAGGTGTTTATCAGCCCCACCTTTTCATTGCCATAGAACAAACCCTGATGCTTGCTGATACCACCCCACTGCCAACATGCTAGGGCTGTTTGCTTCTGTTTGTTTTCAGTGTTAGCACCCATCTACTCTGACCTGTATGCTGAAAGCCTTTATATTTCATGTAAATTCCTACCTAAATAATTGAAACCAATTATTTGAATTTCACTGCAGAAAAAGCTTGTAGAAGAACATCTTTGATGCAAGGGTGATAGGGGATGGGGAACCGACCATCTGCTGCTGATGAAATATCTTCATCTCTGAACCTAGCTAGATGAGACCCATCCTTGCCTACCAGTAATTGCTGTTTGTTTCTTTTGCTTCTCCACTATACTGAAAGAGCCGTAATATTTGGAAGTCTTTCTCATGCAAGTACCTATGCACTGAAATGAAATGGGCTTTTTCTGCTATTCTGCCCTTTCTGATTAATGATCTGGAGCTTTCTGAGCAAGTCACCCTTTTGTCCCTCAGGAACATTTGCAGCCCTGTGCCAGACTGGCTGACATGGCCAGGAGCAAGGCCATACCAGTGTCCCAGGGCCTCGCCACCACAGAAAGCAAGCACAGGTCACTGAACCCTATTGCCAGATTCCCCCAGGGCCCTCATACATCCCACAGCAAGGCCAGAGGGTCCCAGTGGAGGGGTCATCCTCTGCCTGCCAGTTCCAGGAGCCACCCCACGCACAGCTCTGAGATGCGTGATCCGTGTCTCCAGGCTCTTTGCCATGGGGAGGCAGGTGTGTCACTTGTCAGGCAGGTTGGATGCTGCTGCTCAAAGGCTTTTCCTCCTTTCTTTGTCAATGTTCATTCCAGTCTCAACTGTGTTTTTAACCAACACAAGCAGGAAGATATATTTTCTATTAGGAATACATGGGTTTAAAACAAGGTGACATTATCCTAAAAAAATAATATACGTTATAGAGGGGTAGGAGTCTGTGACTATTCCTCTTATGCTCATACCTTCTGCTATGTGTCAAAAATTGACCCAGTTCAAAGGGGCCTAAGGTAGCATTATGACACGGTAAAAAAATTAGTTATGAATGGAAATGTCAGTTCTAATAGATCTGAGTATTGGTTTTCAGTCTGTCTTTGGAAGTAGATCAGAATGAAAACACAGCAGCCTACTCCCATTTTTGTTCTTGTGTTTTATTCTTAACACAAGGAAATGCTTAGAAATGAGTGATGATATTTGGGCTGTTTGTGTAACCATCCCTTTGAGTAAGAGCTCAGAGTTTGTTCTGCTAACAGACTCTTTTCCTGGCTATGTGTAATGTATAAGACTAAAACCACAAGATCAAGACAATGTGCCCTTGGTTTGTTTTTTTTCCTCTATTCAGTACTGTTAGTCTGGTTAACCTAGGATTCCAGTTGCATTATAGCTTATTAAAGGCTTCTGCCAAGATAAATAATTAATCATGAGTATATGTATGTTGATAAAAAATTAATCATGTAGGTGCTGATTTGCCAAAAGCTATCTTCCCTGATTGTAGGATATTAGATACAATTTAACTAATGAGATGAACACTCATTGCTGTTTTTATTATGCTAATGTGGTGACTAGATGATTTGGGACATTCCTTGGTAGACAGAGAAAATAATTTTTTCTCTTCACACAAAAGAAGAATGCAGAAAATCATAGAATTAGGAGGCACCTTGAGATGTCAGCTCATTTATCTGTTGCCTACAGCAAGATCAGCTCTGCCCAAACCAGCCCTGACAGCTTCTGCAGTGCTGAGCTAGAGAAGAACTGGTTCATTAGTTCGAAACAAAGCTCCTCAAAAGTCTTTGAACTGGTGACTCAGTGACTGTGCTCTGTGAGAATTGAGAAATCTTATCAGGTCCCACAGTTTCTGATCTGTGATGGGTGTTTGTTTTGGCTTGTCTGTTTGTTTTTCTGGCATTTCTGTGCTCACCTTTAGGACATTATGGATTGCTTGGGGCTTGGCTTCCTAAAGAAATGGGATGCATGACACTGCATTATGTAGATATCTGTTACCCTAGCTAAAAATGTTTGAACTCACTGGAAAATTTTTAGAAGAATTTACCAGTAGGGTGTTAGTCTTGAAATTATTAGGTGCCTGTTATGTTTCTTGAAAATCTTGAGCAGAGAGGGACTATATCAGAAACCCCCTGAACATCAGAGAATCCCCATAGCGATGGTCTATTATGCCTCCACTCATCAGAGGAATTGTTTCAGCTGCAGTTCACACCAAGATCCGTCAGACAGGAGATGTAAAACTGTTGGAAACCATACAGAGGAGTTTCTGGTGCTCACCTGCTGATAGAAAGGAAAGCTCAGGTTGTTGCACGTGGAACTGGTTTATGTCATTCTTTTTAAAACTTCGGCTTTCCCCAGTGCATTTTTGTGAACATAATTAAATATATGTGAAGAATAAGAAAACTGGTGAAATAGCTGTGGCCTGATTCTGTTGCCCACCTCCAGTAACCATTGGTGGTGCCCTCAGGTATGTGAGACATCTGCATTGGGCTGGCAAATGCAGGTCCCACCACTCATCTGACAGGCAGAGGGCAGCTTACCCTGGCCCAACTCTAGCAGCAACAGATATCTACACTTAGACAACTGAATACTACCCTAAATTTTATTCCAGACTCCATTCATATGCAGGAGTCAGTGCTGTAAAGAGTGTGGCTGAGTCACTCATAGCTCTTTCTATGTGCTGACATTTTGAGATTTAATTTTTATTTCTGTTAAGCCAAAGAAAAATGAGAACAGCAATTAGAAGAAAAGCTTGAACTTAGACATTCACTAAATAAAGCATATAATAAAATGGACTTGGCAAAAATGAAGACTGGGGTAGGCACTCAGCATCCCTGGATCAATCCAGCCCTTTTTAGAGCTCTGCCCCTAGCTATTAGACCTGCATCTCAGCTGCTCTGGTCAGCACCCGCATTCCT
>NW_010204255.1:15089-18929 GCF_000695765.1 Mesitornis unicolor
TTTTCCCAGCAGTTTGCTTGTAAGGGTCTGCATCTGCATTTTTCCATGTGCATTATCAACGTTGATCTGTGTTGGATCTGCAGTAAATGAGCTCTGTCAGCAGCATCCCTGAGCAGGTACCCTTCTGGGTATTTGACACTACTCCTCCATAAACCTCTGTTCCCAAGCATGGTAGTGACATCTGCTTGAGATGATGGAAATGAAAAAACAGATGTGAAAGCTCAGCTGTATTATCAGCTGTTTTCACGTAGAGTGCGTTTTCTCTCTTTTGTAATACAGGGAGCTACAAGGTGCTTAGAGATGTGGTTTAGTGGTGGACTTGGCAGTGTTAGGTTTAGGGTTGGACTCGATGATCTTGAAGGTCTTGTAGTTGATTCCATGTTTCCATGCTCATGGTAGCTTTTCTTCTGCTCTTGTCTGCTGACAAATGAGCACTTTTTATCTACTACAAGCTTAATTGTCTTTAGCTCAAGGAAGGTACTAGACTTTGTCTTTAGAAATGTCTGCAATGTATTGCAACATCCCACCAATTCTAACTACTGATGTCTTGAATTCACCAGAGCTCTTATTTCCCCTCCCATATCTTTCCTGGTTTTGCTCACCTTTTTGTTAAACTGTTTATGTGTGCACCATGAGGGCTCCACGTGCTGAAATATCTAAGAACAGTCTCGAAATGCTTCTCTAAGTATTGCAGGCCATCTTCAACTGTAAACTCATCTTACATCTCCTTAAAGTCAAATGTAATTTACAGTAGGAAAAACTACTTGGTATGCTTTACAACAAGGTAGAATTGTTAGTTTTATTCAGTTTAATAGAAATAAATCTGTGGAAATTTCAGCCAAAGCTGCATGGGAAAATGGTGATTGTCTAAAAATATGCATGAGTGAGGCAAAAACTGTTCAAGCTAAGGAACACTGTTGGCAGAAAAAAACACAAAAAACAAGTAGACCCAGGCCAGGAATACAGGTAGGCTGGAAGTGAAAAGATAATTTCTTACCACCAGAACTCTTGTTGCGCTAATTAATATAGAAGTATTGGAGAGACATGTAGGAAAAAAATCAGTAACTAAGTAAATGGAGCTGGACCAATTTATGAGAGCACGTTCCTTTGTATCTCATGTCTGGCTGCAAGATTTGTATGTAATCTCTCCATCCGATATTTCAGACTCCACATCATACAATCACCAAAACTGCTATAACACTTGTAAGTCATTAACTACTCTAAGATCTTCACTCTGAAGCTAGAACTATATTAAAGTGACCTCTGCCCATATTTTTAAAAGAATACCTACAAGTTACAAATGGTATTAAACATCCGTTTCTTTTGCCATTTATCTCTTGCAGGAAACTCTACCCGTCAAAATGTGCAGGGTAGGAAGCAGCACAGCTCTGAAAGAGCTCTCCCTCTCCTGCGTGAGAAGGCTGTGCCCGTGGGCAAGAACGAGGCTGGGACCCAGCATGTAGTGAATTTTAACCAGGGCTTTCTGGGTGACTCAGGAGTTGACCTTGACAGTCACTTACCCAGAGTATCAGATTTCCTGTCTATAAAGCTGATGCTGGTATTACACACAGTACTATAAGAATGATATCTCCCAGGTGCATCATTTAATATCTCACAGTGATTTAGTTGAAGATGGAGGCTTTAGCAGAGCTGATGCAATAGATTCCTCTGGTGCTTTAAAACAAACGTCAATAAGAAATGGGCCTTCCTTCCCTTCCATGTGATTTTCCCCTTGAAAAGAAAAACATTTCTTTATTTATGTCTTTATGAATCCTCATAAATCCACAGTGTTATTTCAGTTGCTGGTGCTACCATTTTCCTACACACAAACAGAACAGCTACAATGACAAGTTGCACCTAGGAGTTAGGGAATTGCTAAAACCTGAGCATAACTGATCAGCAACCAAGGCACAAGAGAGCAAACCACTGTCCAAAAGTTCTGTAGTGACATTACCAGGACCAGGTGCATCTGTGATAGGTTTGGGGCAGTGGGAACTGCAGAGGTGACAGAATTGGGATGGCAAGGGCGATACTCTCAGCCCAGCACTGCTGGTGGATAAGGCAAAGCAAAGTACAAACCAGCCCCTTGTTTTTGGGGTTTGTGTGGATGTTTCTGTCCAGGCTGAGTGACTGAATACTGGGAGGGGATGCCAGACAAAGCCTTCTTCCTCTCACTGCTCACCAATGCATCTTATGTCCCACGTCAGGAGGAAGTGAATTTGGAGCAACAACTCTCATATTGCTGGAGTGAATTTGGGAGTCTATGAATTAGAATAGCACTTGGATACTACAGAGTAGTCAAATCTATGGATTTCATATGTTAGCACTTTTCTCTGTATTTTTTGCTCCAGAATTATCCCCTTTTTTTCTGATTTTTCAGCTGCTTCCCTGGTCCTTACCCTCACACAGAAATGCTTTGCAAACAACTCTAGAATAACTTCAGTACTGACTGCCTAACATGGACAGCAGGATCAACTGCATGCGTGGCAGGAACATCATCTGAAAAACATAACACTACGGAGCCAAAATAATGATAGCTTAATGTCACCATCATTGAGTCCATTCAGATACTGTACCCAGTTCCTGAATGCTATGCCGTGCTGCTCATTGAATCTACCATGTGCTGAGGAGCACCCAGACCACAGTCCTTGCGTCAATGCTGTGCTCGTACAACTCTCCAGCAAAGAGGCCCATTGTGCATGCAGCATTTGCATTTCTATATATCCAGAACAGGCTTTCGTTTTATTGTGAGTTCCCATTATTCTGTTCCCCTAAATTCATCACCCACTGAGGCTGGTTAGCTGTTGTTGTTTGTTTTGGTATTACAGAGAACAAAGATGAAGTTTATTCTCACAAGAATGGAAATGAGGGTGTAGCAATCAGAAGAGAATAAAAAAATTAAAGCTGTTTAATTTTCAAGCATGCTGGGGAAAAAGATATCTTTTGTACCTGATTCCATCAAAGGAGAAGCACGTGAACCCTATTGTAACAGAAAAATGTGAATGCAATTCAGTTTGGATAAAGACAGTGATCAGTCTATCTGCTTTCTAACTTTGTGCTTTTCCCTGTCCTTTTTGACAAAATTCTTGAGAAATCTGAAGGCTAGAAAATAAAATCTTCCACTAGAAAATATTAGTTAGTTATATGCACCTATTTCCACCTCATTTGAAAGGTTTAGAGAAGCGCGTGTGTGTGTGTGTGTGTTGGAGCATACAGTAGGATATATGTGTATAAGCAACATTTGTGTTAATGATGCAGCAATGAAAGTGTCAGCTTATGCTATAGAGACTGAGAAAAAATATTGCATTGTTATTTTATGTTATTGATTGCTGCTGTTGTAAAAATTACTTTCAATTTCAGTGAGATAGCTGTGCTACAGCAGCTGCCATTAGCAGTAAGTTGTATCCTAGCTGCTAACTGCATTAAAAAAGCCAGGCACCTAAATGGTCTTCAGAGTATTGCAAAGGGACATTGGTAAAGCAGAATAGGGACTGGATTTGGGGTTTCTTCTTGAAATAAATTCCTTCATCTTTTGATAGAGGACTCTTTTATCCAGAGCTGTTGCTCTTCTACCAGAGCTACTAGGTCACAGTAGAAAACTTTTGAAGAATACCAGCAAACAGACTTCCAAGTGATAACTATACTTGTAAATAAAACAGGTTGTTCTCTGGCCAGGTGGGTACATGGCAGAGCATGGCCCACAGCCATACAGTTGAATTCTCTTCATCCCACAAGCAAAATGATCGTGTGCCTGATGTCTTTCAGGAATCATCTCTGTCCTGTGCTATTTCCCAAAGAGAAGGAGGCTCATCAGCATTTAGCCTATTCTGCTCTTCAGCA
>NW_010204255.1:18960-41251 GCF_000695765.1 Mesitornis unicolor
TCAGAAGGGCTTAAAAGCAGAGTGCCATGCCCTGGGCTATCATAACCCTTAACAGTGGTGGTGGCAGCGCCTTGCGGCCCTGCAATGCCTGATCCACATGTTGCTATTCGAATGGAAATGCCACAGCACTTGCAGTGCCCATTTAGACCCCCCTAGTCCATGGTGTGCATATAGTTCTACTTGATTTAGGAGTCTAGGACCTATTTTCCAGCATTAATTTAGAGTTTAGGCATTTCAAAGATTTGATTCATGATATTACAGGGATTGAAAACATTGCCTCCTTCCTGGTGTCAGATACCTCTACCCTTGTCTGAGAAACAGCAGAATAGAAGGTGTACCAGCATTTCAGCCCGTGTGATTCACAACTTGTCCGATTAGTAGGAACAGGCATGGTTTTCTGTTTACATTGATATGTCAGGATGTAAACTGCTGCTGAGGCTGTGGACTTTGAGCTGTTATCAGCTGATAGATCTAGCTCAAGGTAACCACATATACTATTTTGCCAAAGTAAAAAAACCCACCACCTTTATAACATTCCATGTCTCCAATTGTCTTGTTGGCATGAATGCATCAATGCAAGAAAGATTTGTAGGACCACGTTTATTCATCTTATTGGGATTACAAGCTCCTGGTACTTACAAACATACTGCAAAGAATAGGACCTGGTCTTTACGTATCTGATAAGGCATTTATATTGTCTTATTGTTAAAGTGGTACAAACAGATAATATTTGATCTGGCATGAAGATGCCCAGTATGAAGTTATTACCTTTAAATTACTTGAGTAAGCCTGAACTGTCAGAACAAAGTTATATAGCATCAGCACCATGTGTTATGTGGTGGCAGCTATTTTTGGGTCCATTCTAGGAGCCCTAGTGATAGGAGACAGTGTTTCAGCAAAGCCCAGCATGAACTTCATGGTTTAGATGAACAAAGAGCAAGCAAGAACCTGGCCCAAACTGCTGTCACTCAGAGAACGAATGCAATATTGTTTCCCATGTATCTGTTGTGCCTCTTTTTTCCTAGTCAACCAATAAACGCCATCATCATGGCTTTGATGCAGACCAAGATGCCAAGAAAATATATAGTGCCTGCAAAGGAGCGGGTAAGAAAGCTCTTGTTTTTTATACAAAGGTCAATTCAATATTATAGACGATATACATAAACTTAGGCCAAAACAGCTGTTCCAACAAGTTTCAGGTAGTGCTTGTGCTTTCTGTCACTTACTGACTCAAAGAATAAATGGGAAGGGAAGCCAGCTTGTTGCTCAAAGACTGGTAGGATCTGTTTTGCCAATTCTTTGGCTCCAGGGAACTGGGATAAACATGATATTTGCTCCCTGTAATAGGAACATCAAGCTGTCAACCCTGATATGACAGTCATGGGGTCCAGCTAGTCAGGTTGGACAAAGGTCATGGTTATACGTCCTTACCTATGAGATGAGTCATGGCACAAAGCCCAGTAAGTGGATGAAATAGATGGAAGAGCACTAGGAGAGCATGGCTCAGTGTCCACCAGCTTGACATGCATGCATGAGCAGACCTGGCATACGGCTTGATGCCTGTGATCTGCCACCTAAGCCCTGATTATGGTATGGGCATTTTGGCAGTGCCCATCACACGCAAGGTCATAGGCCTCTCCTGATACACATTCTCCATTTCAATACTTGAAGAAGTAATGCCTGAGACAAGCTGCTGGCCCTTAGCTGGAAGTGCACAAGGACACGTGTGTTAATGCAATAGCTACTCTATTGTGTCTTTTGAGCATCCAAGTAACATCTCTGTGGTCCTGTCCCTTTAGTCACAAACAGAACGAATGCCTTCCAGTAGCTTTGTTCAGTGCAAACATCTGTTTATATGGCTGAGGGCAAGAAAAAGTACAAGACCAATGTCATTGCCCTTAGTAAGCTTCTTTCATCTATTGTGTAAGTTACAGGCCAAAGCTGCCCCGAGGCTTTCTGCTGGAGGGACATTGCATGTTCAGCTCCCCCATGGGTTCCCAGGAGGTGCAGCTGCTGTGGTGCTCATCACTGGGGCATCCCATGTTCCCACTTTACTCTCACTTATGTTTGCCGAGAAAAACTGCATCAACAGAGACCCAGACCATGAAGACTGGCTTCTACTCCTCTTTCTGACTCCATTTAGTGCAAAGCACAACCCATTTTGTACAGGCTGTACATTCAGGCTGTGGGTGAATGAAACTGATTTAAACACATCCTTACCAACCTAAAATATGAGCAACACAAGATGGTGAACTTTTATTTTATGGTCTGGACACTGTAGCTGACTACAGTTAAGTATATCCTCAAAATAATCTGAGATGCTACAAATCCTAAAGTTGGCAGCAGCAAGGATGTATGTATAGCAATTTTTTTCTCTTTAGACATCATGTTTTCTTTCCTCTGCATTAGATTCCTGGTTAAATAATTCCTATGCACAATTTCTTTTTCAGGAACTAATGAAAAGAAAATTATTGAAGTCTTGTCAATTCGAACATCAGAGCAGAGACAACAAATAAAACAGAAGTACAAGGCTCTATATAACAAGGTATTTTGAAATAAATGGTCTCCCTGTTTCAAACTGCATGCCTGATAAAAATACAGCCTACAGGACCCTGCTTTTGAAAATATCAATGACACAGTGGGTTTAAGGAGAACACCAGTTAGTTTCTGATTCAGCAATTTACTTTATCTCCTAAAATACTGATTATATTTCTAGTCTTGGGCCCCAGAGTCTTCTTGAGTCAACCTTAACCAGATCAGAATGTTTTAATCAAAGTTGGGAGAGCTAGAAAACAATTAACTGAAATAAAAAATATTTCAGCTTGGGATCATCTTCAGCACATTCAGAAACAAGAATTAATGTAAAAGGGAAATTTTAAGTCAGAATCTCTCTCAGACCAGTTGCAAATTCAGAGGAACTATTTGATCTTACATCACTATATTTTTGTTGAGTTTAATAGATGTAGTATTGGTTTCTTCCAGTGATGAAGTAAAATACACTGAGAAGTCTCACTGGGTGCTTGATTTCTGGAGGGGGAAACATAAACTGCCTTAATGATTTTGTGTCTAAGAAAAATAAAGCTTCCAACAAGAAAAATAAAGCTTCCAATATTTTGTTTAGGTAAACACCTGAATCCTGCAGAACGTGTTATGAACTTGGCATTTTCTTAAGGCCTTCTCGCTCATTAGTCATTAATCAGTGTTAATAGGACAGGCAGCACTGAACCTGAAAGCCTTCTATATGTAAAACTTACTGCAAGCACGATAACAATTTTGGTAAATAGTACAGATTTAGTTCTATAGTGAGGATTAATAAAAATAGGTATTAGAAATGAGCAAATGCCATGAAACATCGCAGTTACATCAGCATGTAGCAACCCTTCTCACTTGCCTGGGCAGCCTGAATCTCTTGGGAAGGGGCTGCAAGTTGTGCCATTTCACTCTCCTGCTGCTCCAGGTTCACAGTGCATGTGTTGAAACTGCTCCAACACCGATGCCAGCCTCTGAATTGAATAGATGGAGTGTTCACTTGAGATTGTGCAAGAGGCTGTTTAAGAACAACAGATTTGGAGCTGAGCTTCTCAGTTGTCCCGAACTTGTCAAGCACTTCCCCTACTACAGGAAATGTTAGCTGCAGATAGGGCTTCAGATAGATCATCAGTAGGCATCCTTCTCAGTGCACATCCACCGGCTAGTTCTTCTCCGAGGTCTTACTGAATTTTGAAGGTGGATTTTTTTATTTTTGGTGAAAAAAAAATGCTGATTGCTTGGCACCAAAGCACTTTGTAGAATTTTGTTGCTTTTCCCAGCAAGTCAATTTTAACCAAAACTGGATGATAAGTTTAATAAGTTTAATCTTTTCTGTTGCAACTCTTTTGAAGCAGAAAGTTTCTGCATTGTGTTTCAGAGTAAACTCTCCTGTTAAGCTCTTAAAAACACTAGACTGCATTTATTTAAACAAGTAAGAGTCAAAACTGGACTGATATTGGATGGTATTTGAAGATGGGACAGTAAATTCATTCAGTATAAAACAAAAAAAATTAGGGAATTTATTTTACAATGTATTTAAAGCCTTTTTATGTTTTTGTTCCTTTTTGGCACAGAAGAAGCTTTGAAATAATGACATTCCCTGAAATAAATAAACTCTTCTCTAATCCCAGCTCAGCTTTTGCACTAAGTCTTCTGACTGTCCCTGCAGGATATGGAAGAGGACCTGAAGGGAGACCTGAGTGGGAGTTTCGAAAAGGCTGTGCTGGCTCTGTTGGACCTGCCCTGCGAGTATGAGGCCCGAGAGCTTCAGAAGGCAATGAAAGGCCTTGGGACGAATGAGTCGCTGCTGATCGAGATTCTCTGCACACGAAACAATAAGGTTGGGACACCCCAGTAGTTTTTATGCATGATCTTCCTTTGGTAGCAGGGCAAAGAGCTCACCAAGAGCATTCCCCTGGGAGGAGGTTGAGGGATCAGATCAACTTCCATGACTGAGATGCCTGTTGTCAGTGGCTGCAGATGTAAGGTTGCCATACCAGGGCTGAAACTCTTGCAGGAATTAAGAGCAATAAGAGCTGTTTTATTCATATTCCTTCCTTGGTCCTACTCATACCTCCTGTGGATGGCAAAGAAGCATCACCAATGACAGAGGAAGCCCCAAATGCCTGTTTAAAGGCAGCTTTGGCACAGCTCTGACTGTTCAGACATGGCTCCTGCCAGGTACAGGAACGCATCCCTCTTCAAAAAGCTCTGTAGCTTATGCCTAAACGTAAGTGAAGCCAGAGGGACACCTCCAGAAGTCGGGTTTCCATCGAGGTGCTGTCCTGAACCGGGCTGGGTTTGCACCATTTCTCTGTGCCCTGAAGAGGGAATGGGAATTTGGCTTCTCCTGCCTCCACACGTGCTAGGCCTCAAGCAACACAGGCATGGTACTGACTTGCTGGGGTTTTTTTTGCTTACTTATTATTAATTAATAACATGTATTTATTTATAAACATTATTCCTTGTTTATTTATTAATGTGCTTGTTTATTTTATTTTTATTTGCCTAGGAAATCGTAAACATAAAGGAGGCATACAAACGGCGTAAGTAGAATTGTCTTACAAAGACTTTCATTTAAAGCCTTTATCGCTGAGTGAACTCTCACAGATTTTTTATTTTCTCCACAGTCTTTGATAGGGATCTAGTGTCTGATGTTGAAAGTGAGACAAGTGGCTTCCTACGGAAGATATTAGTCACCTTACTAGAGGTAAGGCTGGAGGCTTTCCTTTTATGCATCTACCTGGTAGAGATTTCCATTTCTCTATCCTGTCTACCCTAGGTAATCATTGTACGTATTAGCTGGTATTTATAATAATGTAATTATGATATGTAATATAATAATGAGGTAATTATAATAAACAAAAGGCATTCTTCAGGACACATGCCTTCTGTATCTATAGAAGTAATTTTATAAATTGAAGAAAGCAGCATTGTTTTATTATTGTTTATACCATGGCAATGGTTAGAATACCCATTCAAGATCATGGCTACGTTATGCCAAATTCTACCCCAAACAAGCAAAATCTGATTTCCATCTCAGCTGAGGAATTTACAATTCAGATAGATGCAGAAAAAATAAGAAAGAGATTGCTGTTATGTTAGTTTTCCATACACTAAAATATCACATTTTCCATTAGAACGCATTTTTTTTAAACCACCTACATGAAATAAAGAAAAGAATATCTCCATAAATAGTGTAACTAAGAAGATTAGGCTCACACCTAGAAATGCAATGTGGTGACCAGTCTGATGAGACAGCCCTGAGAAATGAAAAGATTCAATAAACAGAAGAAGCTTTAAAGCCCTAACAGTCACATTGCTAAATACACTGCAGTTAGATTCCCATTCTGGAAAGCATTGATACAGCTCTCTTCAACCTCTTTGGGTGTATTTTCAGGAATAACAACATCATTATTCATAGATCGTTTTCATAGACTAGTCCTTCATAATTTCTTCCAGGAATTATCGTGTTAGTGAAGCTCGGAGTATAGGGATTAGTCAGGAAAATACTTTGGAGTTACAGGGCATATCCAACACTACAAAAACCTTTAGCACTTCACTGTAAGTACTAGGAACCTTTTTGCAGTAGCTGGATGATGAATACACCAGCAGCTTTCCTAAGAAACCTTATGGTTGGAGCCCAGGGCACTGTACGTAACCAGCAGCTCAGCCCTCCAGGAGTGAAACTAAAGGCCACGTTGGGACGGTCATGCCCCAGCTCTGTCTGCACATCTCCGCCCCGCTCCCACTCCAATGCCTGCCCACTGGGCATGCCACCACTTCCCATCAGTGGAAGAATACCTGCAAAAAGACAGCAGAAACCAGAACAAAAGAAAGATCTACGTGGGAAGGGACCTTTGGAACTCCTCTGGTCTGGCCCTCCTCAAAGCAAGGCTAACTCCAAACTCAGACTAGGTTTTCTTCTGATTTTGCTTTCTGCTCTGGACATGGCTGGCTGGAGGAGGGAGCAGAAACACCCATGGCAAGGATGCTGGGGACAGGGGGGACCAGCCAGAGGGGAGCATCCACAGAGTATGGTCTACTACTGTGCAGCTACCAAGCCCTGATAGTCCCTGCCTGCTCCAGAGGCATCAGAGTTGCAGCCTCATTAGGGTCCCAACACACAACAAATAAAACTGGGAGATAGGCCATAGCATAGAGGCTTCACCTTTAAAGTCAGGAAAACTAGGGGCTGTGGTTCTTGTGAACAGACCGTTTGAAACTGTACCAAGTCTCACCATGCCCCATTACTAGACATTTGTCAGCAGATGGCAGCAAAACTATAGCCAAAATATCTGTGCTGGCCACAAGCTGACAACCTTACCTTCCACTACGAAATGTCACCAGCCGTTGGTCTGTTTGTTTTACTGTCATGTCCTTTCCTGTAGGCAACCCGAGATGAGACCCAACAGGTCAATGCAGAGCTCGCTCAACAAGATGCCACAGATTTGTATGAAGTAAGTGCAGTAGTGGAAAAATCCCCATTTGCCCCACGCTGTGCAGCAAGGGCTGCCTCGGGGATGACTAAACATGCCAAGTATGGGGGCAATGGCAGTGTAAGGAGATGAAGGGAGAGAGTCACAAGCTGGAGCTTGGTGGATCAAGGGCTTTGGCTGACTTTTTGTCTCTACTGTGAGTAAACAAGCACTTCAAAAAAATAACATGCAATCTTTAAGGCAGGAGAAGGCCGCTGGGGAACAGAGGAGCTGGCTTTCAACATTGTCTTAGCAAACAGAAGCTATAGTCAGCTGAGAGCTACTTTTCAAGCCTATGAAAAGGTGAGTTATTCTGTTCTGTGATGTGGGTTTCATAGGGCCTCACATGTAGTTTGTAGACCCTACAACAATATGTAGAGCAGGTGATACTTTGTTTGCTGTTTTAAAACTTCTTGAATGCTTTAAGAATCTTGGAAAATATTTTTATACAACTGGATCCTGCTCTTGTGGAAATAGTGGATAAAAGCTGTATCTTCTGCCAGTAAAGAACCTATTCCCCTTTGTAACCTACACCACATCCAGCCAGATAAATGTCGTGATGTTATTTCCTTCCTACAGCTGCATGACAGCGGGTGTCCTCACTCCTGCAGGAGGACCAGCAAAGGGACAAGTTCACAAACTTCTGCCCTGAAGCAGGGTTTTGCTTTTCTGGTTTTTCCTCTCCTTCTCCAAAGCAAAGCCTGGTGAGGTCTCTCCTCCTCATCCCCCTACTTCACACACTCATATTGGCTGGACAGAGGCACATCTCCAGCCTCTTCCTTTCTGCCCATGCTGAGCAGGCAGCCTGTGCAGGTACTTTGCTGCACTTTCCTCTGTCTCCAAGCATAAGGCAAAGAGACAGCAGGATCCCAGCTGTCAGGTACTTCTCTCTGTGTCACCCACCAGGGATATTTTACTCATGCCTGGGTCTGGAGCTGTCCTCCACTGAGACCTCTCCCCTGGGAATGACCTGAGAAAGTCAAAGCAATGTAAGATCCAAGGTCCTTCTCCTGGCAATGAGGTGAAAGCTCAGCAGAGACATTGATCCTCAGGAAAGTGTCCCCCTTCCAGCCTCTGACTCATAGTCCTAAATTTCCCTAGAATGATTCTGAGTTCATCAGAAAACTGTAACCCTAGGCACTGAAGATGAAAAAACCTCCAGTCAAGGCCATATTTCAGTGTCAGCACAATAAGGAACCCGTAGATGGAAAAATGTTTGCAGCTTAATCCAAGTTTTGGTTTGTTGCTGGCAGGAGAACAAAACCAGTCACTAACTGATACTCTCTCCCTCAGAGTGGACCAAGCCCTGGGGGTTCAGTGGAATGCTCCGATGGCCAAACTACCTTGGCTTTTTGATTCCTAAAGCCAAGTAGATCAGGTTGCCCAAACCAATCCACCACATCCTGTCTGACTGTATTTGACACAGAAGTGGGCCAAGATCAGAGCCATGCAGACATCAGTTCTGTGCATTTGGAAAGATAAATAGGGCCAGATCTAAACCAGGCTGAGGGTTTGCAGAACTTAAGCCCAAATTCTCAGAAGGTAGCCCTTCCTGCCTTATACCCATAGTCTCCCAGCTCCAACCTAAAAGTCCATTAGAGCCTTGAACCATGCAGGGCTGTCTTGGTAGGAAAAACAGAGCAAAGTGAAAGGCTTTGAGGTTCACGGAGTTCACAAAGGTCAGAATAAACTCTGTTTCAAAGTGGCAATCTGTTTTTCCCCTTTCTTACAGAATAATACAAAAACTCGGGAACAACTGCAGTGTTGTAAACTTTCCCTGGGAAGCCAAAGACAATAAGTAACAAAACTTCATAGAGCTGGTAAAGCTCCAAAAATTATCTTATTTGTGTGGGAGCCATCCAGAGCCTTTGATAGAGAGGTCAGAGGAAGCTCGAGCAGTTTCTACTGACTAGGGGGTCACTCAAGAAGAAGCTGCAGCTTCTTTGTCCTAGAAGCCCTCAGATACATGTGATTGCTTGATTTAGGTTATCCATCTCTTAACCATTGTGCCTTGCCTGGCTGCATGGACATTCTTCTCTTGGTACCAGTGGATCTAGGGGCACTTACACCAGAGGAAAACTTCATTTGCCCTTGAGTTACTCCCTCGGAAAGGCTCTAAAGGACCGAATTGGCTTTTTGCCATTGGATACTAAATCTGGTGCTGGTTTATGGCAGTGGGATAACATGCACAGCAGCAGCTCTGATGGCATCTTTTTGTTGTCCTCATAGGTGTGTGGAAAAGACATAGAAGAATCCATTAAAAGTGAAACATCTGGAGATCTGCAGAAGGCTTATCTCACTCTTGGTAAAAACAAGAAAAAATTTCAAGAGCTTTCTTTTCTAATTCTTGCCATCATCTGACATTGGTTGTTGGGGGTCTGCCTGGCAACAGACATCAAGACAGCCCTAACCTGAGCAGACATATCTGCCAGGAAAAGAAGAGACAGATTTCAGTAGTGATTTGGATCCCTTTGTTTTAGAAATAAAACTTGCTAGATACAGCTCCTCTCTTCACAGATAAATTATTTGCCCTCTAACACAGGGTGGCCATCTCCAAACTGCCCCTGAGGCCATGGATGTTGAAAACTTCCAGCAGATGCCTGGGAATCATTGAAAGTGCGCTAGCCAGCCACTACAAAAATGTACAGTGTCCTCGACAGCAATTTAGCATTGGGGATGACTGTGACCAGTATCTAAGCCTGTGCCCAGGCTCTGCTTATCTTAGTGGTATCACTGTTATCCATCTGGAACTGGGCTCACCCAGATCTTGCCCCTGTGAGCTGTGAAGTGAGCAGCTACCCCAGGAATAGTTGGGCAAGAGGAACTCCAGAGGAGCAAATGCTTGTTCTCATTCATTTCATTTTCACTGTGGAATGGCAGAGTACACAGTGCTGAACGTTTCACTGTGTAACATGCTTTCCTGTGGAGAAATGTACAACCCCATTCAGCCTCCAAGCCTTCTCCTTGCATACTGATAGGGGACCAGTCACAGAATGAAAGCTCTACCAGTTCATATGTGTGACTGAACATAAACCCTAGAGATTTTCCTTTATTTCTTCCTTATTTATTTCTTTCTCATTGAAGATGTATCACAAAGAGTAATATACAAGTATAATGAAGCCTCTTACTGTTTTCTGTAGTCAGCTGTGCCAAAGACTGCCCAGGTTACTTCGCTACACTTCTACACAAGTCGATGAAAGGAGCTGGGACTGATGAAGACACCTTGATTCGCATCCTTGTGACTAGGGCTGAGGTAGGGTACCCTTCCACCTGTAATACCTCACATCAGCTCTGGAAGAAATACGAATGGGGAGGGTATGGAATGAGTCCTGGTAGATCGTGTGCTCAGTCAACCCATTTCAGCCCAATGGCATCGGCGGTCACGCTCTGCTTTTGTACCCAGGCAACTGTAATTTTGATATTGCCTCTATTTCTGTTTTCAAAAGAAATAAACCAGAAAGCATGCAGGCAATTTTGAGTGAAGTCAACTGTACCTGGTTAAAGCTAGCCCATGGGAAGGTCTGGCCCCAAAAGGATGTTAAAAGTAATTTTCTCGTTAAGTAATGATAAAGCAGCCGTTCCCAAATTGAGAATTGCTTACAAACATATGTTGCCAATTCTTTCTGATTCCAGCTGGGAAAAACAGATGGAGAGGAGGGAATTAAAATAAAGAGCCAAAGGAGATAATTGTCATTTTAAAAAGCACAAAAATGCACAAGACATTTGAGATCTTAAACACAGTCTTTAAGTCTTCCTTCCTTGTAAGCTGTGTAGGTTGTAACCACAGGGCTGTTTCAGTCTTGACAGAGAGGAGGAGTCGTTCACAGAGACAAGGAGAACATATTTCTCAATCATTGGCAGTGTGAGGAATTAGTCTCCAGGGTAGTCCCTCTGTTAAGACACGGTCCAATCACGATAACATTTAAAACTATCACTCTAAAAGTGATAAAGATCAGAACCATGCCATGAAGGCCTTTTCACGGTAAAACTCAAGACAAGCATTTAATTATGCCCCTGTAGTAACCAGAAAATTACTTCAGTGGGTGGAACAAAACTCTCTTTTAGCCATACCCTTGGAAGTGCCCCTTTCCCTTATTGCCACCACGGAGTGGCCTCAGGAGGTCACAGTGACCTGTGGGAGTTTGTCCAGCACCAAGGCTGTGCCCGCATGGCACCACTGAGCAGAGATGTCCTTGGCTGCCCCAGCACGGCTCTCCACACAGTCCCATACCCCTCACCACACCATCCGACATGGGCTTACCTCAAATACAAACATTAAGCTGAAAGTCCTCCAAGGTTTTTAGACCTTCTTTCTCCTCTCCTATGGTAGACCTTGGATCAGACCCTATGGGTCCTGGTAGAAGCAGGGCTTATTACTCAAACCACATACCACTCTTCTAAAGAGGCTCTTGGTGTCTCCTCAGAGCGACCTGCCAGCAATAAAGGAGAAGTACCAGCAAATGTACAAGAAGTCATTAGCTGAAGCTGTCCGGTCCGAAACCTCTGGGGACTTCAGAAAGTTGCTGCTGGCTGTTTTGCACTAAAAAGCCATTAAGAATGAAGAGGCATGCTGAGCAGCCACCTCTTGATTAGTTTCAAAAATAGCATCCAAAAAATGTGGCATTAGCACAAAGAAAAAAAATCCAATTTATTTTCTTTCCAGCTAGGAAATGTGTTGCCAAGAAATGCTGGATGTGAGGTTTATGTTATGGCTATCTCGCCAAATGTCCTTAAGCAATAAAGACATGTTAAAAAAACTAAATCTAAATTGACCTCTTTGTGTTTGCATATGTGGAGGAATCTTCTGTCATTGTTTTTTCTGGGTAGATTTTCTGCCTTTCTGTCATTCTTAAGATTATCCCTGTTCTTTCCCCAATTCAAAGGGTGCCATGTCATGCCATTACGGTCCTGCCAAGAGAAAATGGATAGGAATTTCTTCTCAGCCCATTATTTCAGCTCTTTAAATAACCTAAGGGCTGTGAATTAATGATTTAAGATGGGCCCTGATTAAAATCCTGCTGTCAATGGGGAAGGTCAGAGTGATTTCCCTGTCTGTGAGTTGTCCTCTCAGAATAGTCACCTCCTAATTTGTCCCAGGAAGGAGATAAGGACTTGCAGTCCCCATTGACACCTCCTGGGATACGGTGCAGGAGCACAGCTGGGGAAGAGACGGGGCTTCATGAGGTAGATTTGTCAGGAAGGGAAATGCTGTTCCCACAGAGGCAGATTTGGGGCTCAGGACAGCTGCATGGTCTCCATCCTTGGAGGTTTCCAAGATCTGACTGGATAAAAACCTGAATAACCTGGTCTGATCTCAGGGCTCACCCTGCTTTGTTGAACTAGAGACCACTGGAGGTCCTATCATATGAGAGAAGATGTAGATGAAAAATAATAAGACAGGGCCTGACAAATAAGAAGAGACAGAACAGTCTGGGTCAAGAAGATGGACTTGTGGGCACTTCTCCATGTCTGGCCCTTTCTCTCTTTCGAGCGTATTGCTCTGCGAGGAGAAAGGTCTTTCAGACCTAGATCCTCTGGGGTATTGATGGCTGTGTGTCTAATTCCCACTTAAAACAGTATTTCTGAAGCATTGGACCTGTTTCTCCTGCTTGTATCCATGTCACAGCAGTTGTGCCTGGCCATCTTGTTATAGTCTGTAAAGGTGGGACAAAATTAATGGGAGCTGGGAAAGACGAAGAGCTTTTAAGAAGGATTATCTGTGTGTTACACAGGTATAACAGGATGTTCTGGCATTTTAAAGGCCTGATCTCCCTTTGGCAACATTTCTAGCAACCTGAAAATACCAGGGGCAGATCCTGAACCTGAAATGAACCGTCTGATTCCAAATGTGCTTTTATCAACGGCATTTTAATGTATGGACCCAGAAAGAGCGGAGCAGTACAGGATCTGCGTATCTCCTTGTTGCTGTTGCCATGGGGCTCTTGTAACCAGAGACTATAGACAGGATAGATGAATAATCTACTTAGGTGTCCAGTGTTCCTGGTGATATTTTATCCTCCAGAGGTCACACTGTATGTTCAGTCCAAGATAAGCTGGCAGGTACCCATTCTCAAATGATGCAGTTTGAAGAAAAAGCCAGCAGGTGTCTGAAATGCACATGAAGGAGCTGGTTTAGGCAAAGGATTTGTTTTAAAATATTCCAACAAGAATGCCCGAAGCTATATGAGTGGTTTCTGTGAAACCTCTAGAAGCTCAGCACACTTCAAACCCAGCTATGTACTTATTTAATGTGAAGTGCATAACTTTGACAGCCAAATTTATTTTTGCCTGAAGGCTGCTTTAATTAACGCTAGTAGGTCATTCTGACTAAAGAAGGAAGAGTACAATTGCTTTCATCTTAATCTTTCATTCTTTAATTAGAGATTGGCCTGAAACCAAGCCAGGAGCCCACACATCTTCACATCCACTCGTACTGGAGCAAAGTCATTATTGAATTACATGCTATAACTTTCTATCTGGACACAATGCATACAGTGATGGCAGTGACACTTGTGACTGCAACAAGTAGCAGCAGAAGGAAGTTAGCAGACTTGTCTGTGGTCAAGAGGCATATATAACAAAAAAATCTTCACCAGGAGAGTGGTTCAGGACTGGAGCAGATTGCCCAGAGAGGTTATGAAATCTCCATCTTTTAAGATTTCAAAACTTCAACTGGGCAAGTCCCTGAGCAACCTGATCTAACTCTGAGGTTAGCCCTGTTAGTGAGCAGGAGGTTGCACTGGGTGAGCTCCCAGGGGCTCCCCGGCCCAATCTTTCCACGACTTTAGGAGAATTAGGTAGCTTGTGAGCAGGAGACCTGACAGTGCTGTGTGGAATAGTAATCATATTTCTGTTCCCTGAAGTAACACAAAGGACTTCATCTTATTGTCACATATGATCGTCCATCAGTTCCCCATGGTCACACTGGATTCTGTTCACTTTTTAATGTCTTCTCCACTACTTGCTAGCTTGGGAACTTTCATTGCCTTCAGTGGACCTGAGATGTCATCCAGGGAGCTAAAGGACAGGGTCAAAGGGCTGTTTTCTCAGACCAGTGAAGCAAATAGTGAATCCACACAGGGCTCCGGCTGAGTACAGACAGGACTCAGGGAGGATGCTGCAGTGGGGAGTATCAGGATGCATCCAAAACTGGGTGCTTGCTGTGGAGAAACATTTCCTTCACAGATCTGGCCCAGACATCACACATGGAGTTAGGTGTCCAGGTGGTGTTATCAGCTGGGTGAGATACAGACGTGTCTGTTGAGTAGACAGGTCCCTATTCACGCTATCTCTTGACAGTAATTTGCTAGTCTAGACTTATCTTTGCTCTTTCAATGCACATATTAATTATATATATTTACATACATATGTAAATATGCAGTACATAAATCTAATAATTCCCCAACACATTAGTCTTCCTTTCTGCTCCTTTATTTCTCTCCCCTTCAGCTTCTAATAAGCAGAATGGTGCCAGGTGCTCATCTTACCCTCATCAGGTCCCACTGAGGCTGGCCCACACAGCACCCCAGGCAGCGCTGGCTGCTCCCCCAACCTGGGCTGAAGACTGTCACCCCAGCCAGCCACCACTGCTGCCTGGGGCATCTTCCCATCCCTCCAACTAATGGCATCTGATTAATTATGATCCTTATAATTGTCTCTTTTTACAGTGAGGAATGTTAATGGGTTTTGTTCCCTCTCCCATTTTTATGAAGACCATAATAAGGAATATTTTTTCTTGTTCTCCTGTCCATTTAGACTGTGAATTTGGTGAAAGGGATGATCCCTCTCTTGGTAACTGGGGAGGCTAGTGGTCATTGAGGCAGCACATGTAGCACTGACTAAGCTCAGTGAAGTCTTTGCCTTGAACAGTTCATTTTCCTTATCCATATTTGTTCATTTTCATCTAAGTTGTAATAGGATCAGTGTGTGAGTTTTAGAAGTTGTCTGACATCACCAATCTCTGTGCACCTGTCTGCTGGCCGATTGGATTACAGCTTTTTTCCGCTCTGTTGCTTAGCGCATGATAATAGACATTTCATAATTCCATCACATTAAAACATAAGAAGAGCTGCTCTGGGTCAGATCAAAGGTTCAGCCATCCTAATTCCAAAACTGAGCAATCCCAAACACTTAAGAAGAGAGAGCAGAAGGAGCAGGGTGAGCATACAGCACTGCAGCAAAGCGGTCGTTCCTTGGTAGGCATTTCCATTTTCTGGCCATTGATGGAGTTCACAGCAGCAGTTGCAGAAGGTCTCTGTTTTTAACAGCCCTCAATGGCTCCAGCCTCCCTCAAGGGATACGGAGGACCTGCAGCATCGTGTCCCACAGTGCTGCTGGGTCGCGTATCCTGTGAATGAACTCACTTTCCCGTTTGCACATGGTGTTCAGACCTGTCCTCCCAAAAAAGACCACTCAGGCCTGGTTCAGCCAATGTCAGCCAAGGAAATCTGCCTCAAGGGCTCACTCGGGTACAGACTTTCTCCAACAAATTATGCTGTCCCACAGAAGAAAGAGCTCCTCCCTCTCACCAGGGATCACGCCGCAGCAGTAGAGCCATATAGGACATGCTGTTCTAGGATATGCCATGAAAAATGATTTCTGGTTTATTTTTAAAGGAAATCCTAACTAAGCAGTGCTGATGTGTGCGTTTGGTTGGAGATGTGTCTGAAACCATAATTCTGGGAAAGAAAGAAGGGAGAGTTGCACAGCTGGCAGCAGGAGCTTCATTGCTTAGGAGCCTTGGCCCTGAATTGGCAGGGACCTGTGTGGGGACTCGGGAGGGAGCAGTGACCCCCCCGAGAGCTGTGAGCTGTTTAAACAGCACACGCTGTACTCGGGGTTAGTGGGAGTTTGTGTAACCGTGCAAAGCCCTCCAGCCTTGGATCTTCTAAATAAATGCCACATTTATCAGTATCTAAAGCACAAGAATATCCCACCTACCCTTCCCTGACCCCATCAAACAGTGTCATTAGTGAAGTCAGAATAATTTGTTTCTTTAAGGGTTAAAAAAATAATCCACAGCCACTGCCAGAAAGAGGCAGAACTAAACAGGCAGCAAGGAGTTAGAGCCAGAACAGAGATATAAAGCTAAATCAATCATCATGGATTGCAAATGGACCGCAAAGCGAGCATATACATACAGAGCAAGAAAGCAAGCAAAAGGGCGTTTTGTTTGGGTAGCTAATGTTCTTTGGATGAGGAGAGAGAAATTCTGCTTTGAGTTTTTAATGCCACTCTAAATATTTATAGCAAGATCATGGCCAGCTGGTGAGGCAGCGGCAGCAGGGAATAGGGAGGGGAGGATGCACTTTCCCCAGCGCCCCAACAGTCGAGTCCAGTGGCTCCTTCCCTTCCCCTCCCTCACCTCACCTGACTGTTCACACTCACGTGTGTGCACACAGACAGATGGTGCAGGAAGAGAAGATGCCAAAGCCTCCAAAATGGTATGCCAGCCTGACTCCACCCTGTTTTTAACACGGGCCTGGACATTCAGGGTTTTGTCTGGCCATCAGGCATTTTCACCATGTTGTTATGCTGCATTGAAAAGTCTCTGGGAAAGGCCATGTACAGCATGACCCATGATGCAAAGCTGCTGTTTATAGACAAACAGGCTGCTCCCATCCCTGCAGTCTGCTGGGCCACAGACGTGGGGGCAGGAACATATGGAGGACTGCAAGCACCAGCATGACACAGGAGTTGACATAAGGGCACCATGGCTCCCAAAAATCTTCACTCATCTGCCTTGCTGTGACTAGACACAGACATGACTCACTCGTGAGCTTTGGCTTTGAAAGTATGAGAAGGAGTTTTGCTTTAACCTTCTGTTTCCCTGTGGCAGCAATGCTTAGAAATGACATTTTGGATTTAGTCCCATCCCAAAACAAAGGGAGGAATCTCAGTACAGATGAGAGGTCCAATCCAGGTACCCAGACATGGGCAGACAATGCCATTTTTCCTGAAATGCCCAGGAAATTGGCAGGGAGCTGGGACACATCACACAGGACCTGTTGGAGACCTCTGCAGGGGTCAGCTGGGGTTGTGGAGGGTCTTCTGCTGGCACAAGGTGCTCAACTGATCCCAGCCCCGGGGACAGGTTTAGGCTCATCGTCCCAGATACCTACATGGGAGTGTTAAATATGGATACCTTACATGTGACTGAGGCAGCTGAGCATCCATGAAGACCTGTGCCTGGAATACTGTTCATCTACCCAAATATAGTTGGTACTTACTGGTGACCTGAATAGATCATCAGGCTCAATTGTATTAACTAGACCTCACTGGCTGCCCAAGAAGCTCAGACACCTTGTTCACATGCAGGCATCTGCAGTTAGAGACCTTGTTGAAGTGTCTGCCCGGGGGGGGGGCAATTGCCACCCTGGGACCCACCACCCTGGGACCGTGGTTTCCAGCTTCCTGCACTCCCATCAGCAGCCCACTCCAGTCCTCCCACTAGTCACACTGAGCTTCCTCAAGTCACCTGCTTGAACAGTTCTTTGCTAACAGCTTCAGAGAGCTGATGCTCGTATGCAAAAGACCACAACCTGGTTATTTTCTATTTGAAATAGCAAGTGGCACCATAAAGATAAATTACTCTAAGACTGAATTTTGTTCTCTGCTTGGCAAAGGCAGCCAGGTTCTCCCTGCCCATCTTGGGGCAACCTTGCTATGGCATCAGCATCTCCCCCTAGACTGCAATGGGCCAACACTCCCTAGATCTCTCCATGAGGTGGAGACACGGTCCATCCCACCAGGGTCTCTGGGAGCCCTTCTCTCTCCATGAAAGCACGGTGACAGTGCATTACCTAGCGCGAAGCATTGCAGACTGTTTACAGGCTTCTAGAGTTCCCAGGCACTTTAGGACAGGATCCCGCCGCTGTTTCCAAAGGGACAGCCAGGACTTTTATAAGTGAACTTTCCTCTCTCGGTCTATTTATTGTATATAAACATTTGCCAGAAAAACACCACCCGGGCATGCTCAGTGCCGGCCAGGTCATTGCAAAAGGGGACGGCGGCGTCACATGCGATAGCAGCGAGAAGCCCGTGTGCGCCTATTCTTAGCGCAGGAATGTATACAATGCCCCACCGCCGCGCCGCTCCTGCGCACTGCTCCCCAAAGCGGCAAAAGTGACTTCAGAATAAACACGGCCAGAAATCACCCTCTATGAATCACTTTACCTACTGAAAGAAACGTCCTGTGGGTTTATAGGTTTTTATCCAGGCTCTAGCCATGGAAAATCTCAGCAGAGAATAAACGGCAGAGAGTAAGTGCATGCAGTGAAGGACAACAGAAGGTAAACGTTTCTACCCTTGGGTTTCACTGCAGGTCGAGCTGTTAGCCATGACAAGAGATACTCATCGTATTGTTCTGCCTGGCACTTAACTTAGTCATTGTGTGTCTGATTAACATTAAAAAAAAAACAAACCACAGCTAAGCAGAGTTAATAAATAACCATTTTAATGCAGATTCCCAGTCTCTAGGGTTTCGTTTGCCCTGCTGCAGAGTTCAGCTCTGCCAGATTTACATTCTTTGGGAGTGACTAACTCTAGGGGAAAGAGGCGCGAGCTACTAAACTGCTAATACTTTAAAATAGTGAATAAATGTCTAAGCGCATTTATTCGACGCGATTAAAACGAACAAACCAATTGCTTCAGCCGTCCAGCTTTCATCCCAAATCAGTGAGATGACTTCAGTGCTTTTGCTTGCCAGGGACACAGGCAGTGCTGACCTCAGAGCTGCAACCTATCTGATAACTTTATGAAAATTTTGAAGAGTCTTAGCGACCTTTTAGCTTCTTTATTATTTTCCCACTGTGCTTAACGCATGTTCCATTTTTATGCATTGCAGTGAACGGATATTTAGAGCAACATCAAAGTCCTGATCTGTTCCCTTGAAGCTGGATATTTCAATAAAAGCTGCTAAGAATTTGGGGTTTTTTCCTGCCAAGTCCTGAATTTATCTCTCTCCTATTTCGCTATGGAGGAGGGATCCGCTGAGGAGTTTCTCTTCAAAGACCAGGACTTCTCCTCCGAACTGCTGAGGCAGCTGAACGCTCTGCGGCAGAGCGGGATGCTGACTGATGTTACTCTCTGCTCCAAGGGCTTTGAAATCCCCTGCCACCGAAATGTGCTGGCTTCTAGCAGTCCCTACTTCAAGGCGATGTTCTGTAATGACTTCAGAGAGAGTCACCAGGCTAAAGTCATCCTGAAGGGCATCGACACCGAGATTTTGGATCAGATTATCCTTTATGTTTATACAGGGGAGATTCTTATATCCGCTGAGAATGTCCTGCGCCTGTTGGAGACGGCCTCCATGCTGCAGTACACGAGGCTGTTTGAGGCCTGCTCTGCCTACCTCCAGGACAAGCTGACTCCTGACAACTGCCTGAGCATGATCAGGCTGGCAAAGATCTTGAACTGCCAAAGCCTGAATAAAAAAGCCAAGGCTATGGCTTTGAAATGCTTTCCTGAGGTGGCCTCTTCTGAGGACCTGAAGGACCTTTGTCCCTTGGAGCTCATTGATTACCTTGGGGATGATGAGCTCTGTGGGGAAGAGGAGCAGGTCTTTGAGACACTGATGGTCTGGATCCGACATGACCTCCAGGCAAGGCAAGGCTACATCCAAGAGTTGTTCAAGAAGGTCCGGCTTCAGTACGTCCACCCAACTTTCCTTTTCCACTTCATCGCCAACGACTCCCTCGTTCAGTCCTCACCCACTTGCAGGAGCATCCTTGAATCAGCCCGGAGACACATGTTTTGCTTGTACAGCACCAATGTGCCTGACATCAAGCCCATGTCGCATGTTCCTCGCAGATACTCCAACCAGGAGTTCCTCATCATCATTGGTGGCAGGAAGGACAGCCAGCAGACCACGAGGGATGTCTTGCTCTATGATGGCAAGACCAACCAATGGCTAAGCCTGGCCAAACTTCCCATGCGTCTGTACAAAGCCTCTGCAGTGAGCTTACACAGCAATATTTATGTGCTCGGAGGGATGTCTGTTGGCAATAAGAAAAGCCCAATCAGTGATAATATTTACATTTACTCCCTCAAACTCAATCAGTGGAGGTTGGTTGAGCCCATGTTAGTTCCACGTTATTCCCACAGAAGCTTGGCATACAAAAATTATATATTATCTTTCGGTGGAATTGGCAAAAACCAGGAAATTCTGAATTCTGTGGAAAGATACGATAGCATCTACAACACCTGTGAGAGCATGGCAAATATGCCTGTTGCTGTCCTTCACCCTGCTGTTGCTGCCAAAGATCAGAGGATCTACCTCTTCGGTGGAGAAGACATTATGCAAAACCCTGTCCGACTGATTCAGGTACTGGTCAGTCCTGCTTGTCGTGCAGTTCATCACCCTCCTGAGGAAATCAAACCCCACCAAAAACTTTACTGTGAGCTGCAGCAAGAGGCAGGATGAGTTGACACATGGCTCCAGGGAAGTCTTGTGTGTAAGGAGCATTGCAACTCTTTCATTTTCCCCTTCAAGTGTTTTATAGGCACAAGCCCCAAAGTACTTCTTTGGGTGTCCATCAGCCCTGCTGCTGGCAGGCACTGGGGCCAGGGCTGCTGCAAGCAATGCTATGGCAGGCAGTGGCCAACCCCCATGCCTGCAGGCAATCTCACTGAAATCAGTGCTTTCTGCTCAGCAGCCGAGCTGGGATCTTGGCCGCGCACCTGCTCACTGACAGCGAAAGCAAAGATTTGTGATCATTAGAGCGATTAGATTCTCCCTCATCAAAGGGCCAGAACTTAAACTGACAGTTATTTCGTATAAACAGTTGTGTTAGAAATGTGGCTGCTGCCACATGCTGCTGGCTCTCTGCCTGTTTTCAGCGGTTAAGCTCTATTAGGAGGAAAAAAATACATGAAATCCTTTCTTATCTGATTTAATGCTTTAGCAATGTTGTAGTGAAACTTTCTCCATGAGTGTTTTCCATTGGTTTAGGTGTTTTAACTATGAAGGATCATTAAAGGCTAAGATGGCAGCCAGCACATGAGCAATACTTCTTTACAGTGATAATGCTCTTGATTATCAGGTGGAAGGAAGTGTGTTTATCAGTTAGTGGGGAGACATCCTGGAGATATTTGCTATATTAAGAAGTGGATGATGTGATATAAAAGTTTGCATCACCCAGATAGAGACAACTGAATGATCTTCATCTGGCAACAGCTCTTTTTCTCACATAAATTGATGACTTAGATATCACCCCAAGTCCCATCAACAAGTCCCTTTGTGAACCTGAGTACATATCAACCACCAGCATGAATATAGGTGCTGGGCAAACATGGGGGCTGCCAGCAGAGCTGGGTGAAGTTGAGGTTGGTTTGCCCAGAAAATTGCTACAGCTAAGGAAGGGACACACAGAATAACTGGAAAATGAAATTAAACAGTGTGTACTTTGGGAGAGCATTATCCAGGAGTTACAGTGATTTAATGCAGGGATTTACAGCTGAGAAGCTGCCTTAGTGCGTGTGCTAGCATCTCCAAGCAGACAAGCCTGGAGAACTGGAATGCTTTCCAAGGGGACATATTAGGGAAAAAAGTGGGTAAATTCTCGGATTTACAGCCGTTCAAGCCAGAGGACTGTATTCATTAGGACAAAATAAAAAGCAGAAGTTCCTCTGTAATTACAATTGCCAGTTAAAATGCAACACATGTATCTTTATTTATTTGTCAGGTTTACCATGTCTCCAGGAATACATGGTTTCGAATGGAGACCAGAGTAGTGAAGAATGTCTGTGCACCAGCTGTCGTGATTGGAGACCAGATTATCATCGTAGGTGGTAAGGACTCTTTTGTCCTCCCTCCTGCCTGCCCCTGCCCAGCATCTGCAGGATTTCACAATCTTCCTGCTTCGGGTGCTCGCTAAAAAAGCATGTGGATCTGGGAAGGAAAGGAGGAGTGTGTCCAGCCTCCATACACATCTCTCATGGGGTCTCATGGCCATGGAAGTGGGGACAAGTTCTCCACAAGGTACTCTCTTACTCCAAGTAGCAGGACCTCAGTGAGGGGAAACTGAGGAAAAGCCAATGCAAGTTACTGTTGTATAGAAGAAAGGAGGAGGCCAAGGACATAGGAGTCCTGCTCCTCCCTTGCTGACACAGTCTGGCCCTCCCTGACTGCTCTTCTTGGAAGGACAGAGAGCACAGTTACCACAGGCCCTTGGAAGGTTTGTTGGGGTGGATGGGCTACAGGGCTATGAAGGGTCAATCAGTCCTGTAGCTGTCTCCTGTGGGTAATTGTGAAATGAATGGAGCTAAATCCAGTTGACGACCAG